>NC_136065.1:399672802-399953272 GCF_964261635.1 Lissotriton helveticus
TACTGCAAATAAGAAGGGCCAGTGGACCGTGTCAAACGCCATGTGGGCGTCGAGGGACAGTATCACCGCAGGTTCTAATAGATACGTCGCGTGCGCCAGTACACCATATACTCTTCGCAAATTGAGCGCCGTGTTTCTGCCGGGCATAAAGCCGGACTGGTCTTTGTGTATGAGTTTGGGCAAATGGGACGTGAGGCACTGCGCCAACAGTTTCGCGAGTATTTTAGCCTCGGCGTTGATGAGGGAAATCGGGCGGTATGACGCACATTGGTCAGCTGGTTTCCCTGGTTTTAAGATAGCCACAATAGTGGCCGTACGTTGATCTAATGGAAGTTCCCCTGCCTCCAAGCTTTCCGTGAACATGCGCAGCCGATGCGGTTCAAGCGTGTCCGCCTGTTGCTTGTATAAGTCAACTGATATACCATTTGGTCCCAGTGCCTTACCCGTCTGCAGGGCTTTGATCGCCAATTGCACCTCGTCGGTCGTTAGGTCTGCGTCCAAGGCCTGTGCCTCTTCCTCCGTCAATGCGGGCATTTTGAGGTCTTTAATGTAGGTGTACGCCTCATCCTCCGATATCGTGGAATCTGACGAGTACACCGTTTCATAGTGCCGGGCTAGCATGTGTACTATTGTGCTGGGATCTCTAATGGGGTCACCTCCCTCCAACGTCAGTTGTGCTATCCACCTGTCCCGTCTGTCACGTCTGTCCAGCCAAGCCAGTAATTTGCCCGCTTTGTCGCCCACCTCGTAAATTTTGTGTCGTGTGGCGGACAGTTGCAGCTTGACTTCCTCTGTCAGGTGTGTTCTATGACGATATTGTGCTACTTGTAAATTGTGCGCCGTAGCGGGTTTTGGGTCCGTCGCATGCCTTGTCTCTGCCTCAGCCACCGCCGTTTCTAGAGCTAACAGTTCCGCTCGCCCCTCCCGCTTAAGCGTTGTAATGGAAACTATTGCACGTCCCCTAACCACCGTTTTGTAGGCCTCCCACAGAGTGACAGCGGAGGACACCGAGTCAGTGTTGTCCCGGAAATAGTGTTTGGTCCCCACCCTTAGCTCCCTCTTGATCCTAGAATTGTGGAGGTATGCAGCGCGGATGGGATAGGTCCGACGCCGTGTGGGCTGGTGGTACGCATAGGTAATTAGCAATGGAGAGTGATCTGAGATGCCTCGTGGTCGTATTTCTACCTTGAGCACAGTGCCAGGGCCACCAGATGAGCCAAGAAAATAGTCAAGTCTGGTGAGACTATTATGGATGCTTGAGTGGTAGGTAAACTAATCCTGCACTTTTTAAAGTTTGTTGGTTTGGGAGAGGGGGGATGCACTGGAGAGAGTTGATGGAAACGCTTAACAGTTTGTTGGTAGCGGGTAGGTGTCTGAATGTGTTGGTTTTACACTTAGGGAGACGGGGTTGGTTTTGATGAGGGCCATGAAAAAGGACTTAAAGAAAAATAAGAGGCGATGGTCGGTGTGTACGGTTGTTTTTGACTGAGTTTGTTCCACAGAGGGTCTGGAGAGGGGCGGTGAAACCCCAGGTGGTGGATAAGGCCAGAAGGAAGGTCAATGTGGAGATGGTTCGTTATTGCAGGCACTTGGGGTTTTCACAGGTCTGGCATCGGGACATTCGTTACGATGCGCCGGAGTTGTTTCGGGGTGACGGGGTTCACCTTACCCACATTGGCATGGACCTTTATCTGTTAGAGTTGTGGGACGTTTTGTCCAGGATGTTGGGTGTGCGTAGGGAGTGAGGAACAAGGGTGAGGTGCATCAGGGAGATTGTTGCGGGGACGGGGGCAGGAAAAGGTGAAGGCGGTGTAATCACCTACCCTTCTGCCTTTTCCTGGGTGGCAGAGTTGTTTTTGAAGTTGGCCAAGTTTGGCTGGAGTTTGGTAGTTTATGGTTAAGTTTGGGGAGTTGGTGAACAGGAGCGGGGAAAGGTTAAGCAGTTTGGAAGTTTACATTAGAGGGTCGTTAGTTACAGTTGCAGGAAAGCAGATAGGATTGTAGGTCTTGGGAGGGTAGGAGTTCTAATGTTATGTGATAAGATTGTGTATTATTTAATGTATTGGAAGTCATGTATTGTATGTTGCAGGGTGGTTTTTTTTATCATGTGGGGATCGTAGTGGTGGGGGGAGGAAATGTCAAGAGGTCAGGTAATTCGATGTTTAGAGAGGTTTTAGCTTTGTAAGTTAAAGTGCCAGTTTTAATAAAGTGTGATGTGCACCTGTTTCAATAAAGCGGCCGTTTACACACGTTGTCGGTGTGGCTTGCCTCCCTTCCTCCCTCCCAATCTAGAGCTTAGGCTCACAGAGGATTAAGGTCTGTTTGGTAAAATGCTGGAAGCCTGGATCTGTGTCCAGAACCCCTTTGCTTGGTTCTACTTTTGCTCTTACTGCCCTGTTAACGCAGGGACACTCTTTTTGAGTAGCTGCGTGCTTAATTAATACTTATTAACATAACATAACAGTATGTCGAGTTATAAGTGGAGTATGCCTCTTTCTGGTAACATCAGTCGGTGTGTGTATACTAGCCTCTCTAGTTTAATTTGCATTGCAATTGCTTTTCAACTAGTTCCTTCTCTAAATCCATGTTCGGCATGCGCCCCCTGTGCGCACCTATTGGTGCAGGTAGATATGCCCCGGACGCAGTTGAACCGCTTCCGGGGCAATGTAGGGAGAACGGGCTGAAAACGGGTCCTGGATCTGGCCGGGACCTGTTTATACCAGTTGGGCTCAAGAAAGCCCTTTATGAAGCACAGCGGAGCGGCAGTGGAGTCTCTCCCTCACCGCCCGAGCTTCCAGCAACACCTGAAATTAGTCCGACGCCGGAGGAGTGCAGGAAGCCTCCTTCCTTTTTCTTTTCTTTTCTGCAGGTGTCGTCGGAAGCCGTTTTCCCCGATCCTTTTCTTTTTCATTGCTGCAGGTGTGAGCTACCGACCGGGCATCCTCAAGGCAGTTTGGGAGAGCCTCTCCTTTCAGCAGGAAACCCGTTTCCACGAAGCCTGATTTGGTCTGTAGTGTAGCAGGTGTTGGAGCAATCGACAGGACAGGCTCGAGGCAGTCTCTTTTTAGAACAGTTTTTGATCGCATTACAGACAGTCTTTTTGGGCACCCCTGGAAGGCCTGCATCTCACCATTGCCAGGAGCCATGCGGGTTTGAGTCTACTCACTTGACCCACTGGACTAGCTGGTGGGAGTGGCTCTGGCTGTGGTGGGGCTTGTGCAGACCCGGGGTTTGCGGTGGTTCACCCAACAGGGAGGTAAGGATTTGGGCACTGTCCCAGACCGGGCCATTTGTTGTTGTGCCGCAAGAGTGGTGTTTGTGGCACAAGGTTAGCTGAAGCACGGTTGGCTTGAGGTTTTGTTTTAAACTCTGTTGCAGAAGCAAAGTGTTAGTAGCTGGTGCAGGTTGGGTGAGGGAGGTTGCCCCACCCTTGGACTAGACCCGCAGTATCTGTGTTATGGTGCTGTCTAGCATCTAGGGAACAAGGTCAATTCTAGCTATGGCACCAACCGTGAAGAGGGGGCAGGTCCCATCTCGAATGGAAGAGTAGATGGCGACCATGATGAGCTCAATGAATGATCTGAATCAGACCGTGGCTGAGCTACGCAGGAAAGTGGATGGGCGGGAGGAAGAAGGGAACAGACGCAAGCGTACAGGGGTGGCACCCATGGTGGTGTTCTCTCCGGTACTCCGTTGGTCCAAGTCCAAATGGGAGGGTGAGGGGCCGTCCCCTGCAGGCTTACCAGCCCCACCTTTTCCAGTACCCACAGTACCGGTATTCCCAAAGCCTGTAGTCCCAGCCATCCCAGGACCTCCAGAGCCTGTGGTGCCAGCCCTCCCAGGACCATCGATCCCAGAGCTGGTAGTCCCAGCCCTCCCGGTGCCTGTAGTCCCCGTACATGGGGTCCCAGCAGGGGGGCACTGCCAAGGGGAGCCATGCCACCAGCAGGCATGGGTAGCCCAGGGCAGCCTAGCGCACCAGTGGGTCCTATGTTAGAGGAGGCTCCGGCTCAGGCAGTAGTACCCTCCGGCAGTACCCCTAATTTGGTTCAGTGTCAGCCTGATTTAGTGGCAAGTTTAGCAGCGGTGCTTCCATGACTAGCTAAGGCAGTGACAGCCATCCCATCTGCAGGCAGTGGGGCACTGTTAGCTGGAGGGGATGCAGTAGAGAGAGCCAGGAGCTTGGTAGCGCAAGTTGAGAGAGCTACACAGGTGGTGCCGCCAGTAGTTGGCGTCCAAAAAAGAACAGGGAACAACACAGGTGGCCGAGAACCACCTATAAAGGCCACAGATGCAGGACCAGAAGACGCAAAGATGCAAGCGGGCACATCAGCAGGTACGGTGCAGTTGTTGCCAAGTTTAGGGTTGGGGGAGCTGCGCTCAAACAGGGAGCGTCTGGCGAGACACATCTCGCAGGATGTAAAGGAACAATACGTGAACATGCTTTCTTTGTTGGTAGACAAGGATGAGAAGGAGGAGGCCAAAAAGCTAAGGGAATGGGTTCACCCATGGGACTGGGGCAATTGGCCTACCCAGAAGAAGATTGAAGAAACATTAATTAACTGGATAAAGGTGTTTTCAAACTTCCATACAGTGATGGTAGAGACATTTCCAGGGTTGGGCACTGAATTGACGTGCTACTAGAAAAGGATCACATGCGCACACGATGAGTATGGGGTATGTGTTGGAAGGAATATGACAAGGCTTTAGAAGGGAAAAGGCCTCTGACCCAGCACACACATGGGACCAGGTGGATATGATTTTGTGGTTAAGACACATGAAGTACCAAAGCAAGGAAGTGCCAGAAGGGCAGTCCTTTCGGCAAGGGGCACTCCATAGCTGGGGAGGGGGCACAAAGAAGGGAGCGTATTGGGATTTCAACAAAAAGACATTTACAAGGCCCAACGGTTCATGTAAATTTAGGCATGCCTGCTCTTTCTGTGGCCTTTCCTCCCACCCAGAATCTAAATGTTTTAAAAAATCAAGGGAGATAAGAAACAGGAACGAGGGTTCCTTACTTGAAAAAGCTCACTCGCCCATAGACACAATGGCTTTGATACCCTGGTTGAATAAATATCGCTGCCCAAACACGGCCCAGATTTTGTTGGAAGGTTTTAGGGATGGTTTCAGGATTACTGCCCCTAGTTACGCTGGGGTTTCTTACAACTGCAATCGGCAGTCAGTGAGGGATAACATGTCTGTGGCAAGAGACAAAGTGCTGAAGGAACTGCGTTTGGAGAGACTAGCTGGTCCCTTTGATGCAATTCCGGGGGAGGATTTTGTATGCTCACCACTTGGGGTGGTTCCCAAAAAGGACCCAGGGGAGTTCTGCTTGATCCATAACCTATCTGCTCCCAGAGGTCAGTTTCTGAATTCAACACCCAGGCCTAGTCCTAGAGACTGTTTTGCTTTGCCCTAATATTACAGCTGTGATCTATTCCATTGGAATGGCATGCTAAAATCGAATACAGAGAAACAGTTAATGCCTTCTGACACTTATGTACAGTTTTCTGTTGGATATGAATAGTAAATTACTTTCTCTTTTTAAGATAATGCACTGACTGGACATTGATGTAATAATTACTAATAGATGGCTTATAGCATCTGAGTGTCTAACCTGCACTGCATCCTGAGTAAGCTTTATACTGCTCGACTTAGCTACACTGAGAGTAAAGTACTAAAGGGGTTGTACTTGGTACTCAATTTTGGGCTCAAAATGGCATTTAAGTCCAAGAAACCAGAGGTATCTAGTTGTGTTTGTCTCAGTCTGAGACACAGTAACTCCCATCTGCCCTGGGAATCCTGAAAACATTTCTACGCAGCAAAACATCTGACTGGATCAATGTGCTCGCTGAAGAGTTCATTGCAGAAGGGCCATAAATTTGAATATGGTGTGCACAAAATACAAATTTCAGCAGTGCAAACTTTGCATTTGGACACAAAATCCCACAAAAAAAGGTTTGTAACAGTATTGTTTTTGCAGAAAGCTTTTTCTGCAAAATATTTTCTAACTATAAGTGAGCCTTTGAGGGCATATTACCTAAAAAATATACTTTTTAAGGGGTTGTGTCTCCATGCAATAAGACTGTGCAACGTTTGCATTACTTCATTATATTCACTATATCGCAAAGGTTCTCACCCTTTCAATATCTCTTGGTAGATATTAAAATATGTTTGCTTTCCTCCAGACCGAATGTCATTTGTCAGTGTTCAGAGGAAAAGTAATGCTTTGTTGAGCAATTCTCAATAATATGACCTTGAAACTTAAGTAACATTTTCTTCCTCAGAATTCAACACTTATATTTTGAAGCTATCTCAGCTTGCCTAATTCCTGAATGATAATGACCTCGCCCAAAACTCATCGAAACCAGCTGTAGACTGTGTCCTCAAGCTGGAACACATTATTTACAAGATGGCCAGCCTCCAAGAGAGTGAATGCACAAGATATAGTTGATCTGATCACTGAAAATGAAATTTTCTCTATATTTTGACCAACTATCCAACAAAGGAGCACATAGAAAATACTTGATCTCAGTTTTGCAAAAACAAAACATTTACCCATGCTCACAAGTTTACAAAGTGGATTTACACATGCGTTTTGCCTGAAAGTGGCTTGGACTTTGACTCACCTACCACCTGTCATAAATAACATCAAGAATTAACTCGTGCCTCTTAAAGGGGACACTCAGTGAAGGATGTTACAATACATCTCATAACCCGAGTTGAAATCTTCCAGCAAAGCAACATTCTAGCATGCTTATTGTTAGTGAATGTTAGACATGCAGGGCTGGGTAAGGAGAACTGTTTTTATCTACATTGGATGGGTTCTCTAAGGAAAAGAAAAAGTAGGCAAATAAATTGTCTTGATGATTCTCCCAAAAACTGAATACGAAAAGAAGGAAGGAAGGCCGGTAGAATGTAAATGTCACCAAGATAGTTCTACTGGTCTTTTTAGCCGCAGAAGACATGTTGAAAGGCCTATTTACAACTCTATATCATCAATACTAAAAAACTCAAACCACTCCAGCTAAAAATAAATAAGCCTAAACAATTGTTTGACATTGTCAGGCAGACTATAAATTCCACCTTTCTTTCTTGATAGCCAATTAATCTGCTAACTTCAATTTTCAAAGGTATGTTAAAACAAATTATGTGACATTAGATCAAATACTACCCTGCCAGCCTCTCAGTCTTTTGCTTCTGACACCAGTGGCATGACATGAACTAATGGGGTCACCCTTGCAGAATGTGATGAGGGCTCCCGAGTTTCCCATATCTCACAGGTATTCATTGGTGTTGGGCTACATGTGGCTTCCCCTTGAAGAATTGTTGGGCTCCTGCAGTGTTGGGGGCCCCTGTGAGTCACAGGGGTTGCATGAGCCAGTGTTACGAAGATGCCTGACACCCCTCATAGAAACTGCTGAGCAATTGGCATGTCTTTGATATTGTTACTCCCATTGAACCTATCCATATGATTGAACGATTAAAACTTTCAAATAAATAGTGTCACCCAATGTCAGCTGATCTTACCAAGTCAGTGAGGCATCTGGACCCAGATTTACTAACACATTTCACCGTATTTGTGTTACTTTTTTGTAATGCAAATCTGATGCAAAGTGTTATGCTGGGATTTACTATCCAACGCAAATCACGATTTATGTGGATACTTTGCCAAAGAAACGCAAAGTTGTGCTATGCATTGCTTGCGTTACTTTGTATCAAGGGGGTGTTCCATGGGTAGCACATGGGTGTTCCCAAAGCAACCACCCAATTGTTTTGATGCAAACCCCTATCTACAAACCTTTGTAGACAAGGAATTGCACCAAAATCTTATGCCTCCACAAGGCATGCGTAAGAAGGAGGATTTTTTTTTATTTCTCCTTGTTTTTCTTACTTTGCATGCATGCTGTATTGTATAGCACACACACAAAGTAGGGAAACTGTTAAAGGATAGTTTTTGTTCTGGAAGAGTTCCAGTTCAGGGAGATAGTATTATATACAGGACTGTTCTCCTCTCTCCCCTTCACACAGCGCAGCACAATGTTGCCTGAGTTTTTTTCTAAATCTGGGATCTGCTATTCCTGTTCCTACTAGTCAAACATAATAAAGTAATTAATTTCACAGGATAAACTCCCTGACTGTCCGATAGTTGATCAAATTAAATCTCTCCTTGAAGAAGTCCCTGACTACCTGAGTAGCCATTGGCTCATAAAGTCTCTCTCTTTCTTAGTGAGAGCAGTGGGGTAGCTAAAACTACGCACAACAATCTTCTGGATACAACCAATATGATTTTAGACCTTGTTGTGGATCAGTTAGATCTAGCTCTTCAAACTATTATTGAAATGATCAAATTTCAATTTTATGGGTAAGTTAAGAAGATTGTTTCCCTTGCTGACACACTTCCACTTATTGAAGAAGAAAAATAATGTGAGGCATTTCATGTCAACACCTACAGCAATTTGGATTTATTTGAAGCACTAAACATGGCAGAGTACCCTATCCGCCAATCTGACAATCTGCCAGCTCAATTGAGAGTAAATCAAGCCATCATGTTTATGACATAAGAGCCAACACTGGCTCTGCTGGCAGAATGGTTCCATGGATATTGGGCCATTAGTCAAAGCATATCAAACTGTGTGTTCTATTTAGGGTTGATGCTCTTTTTTTCCCAGTACCAGACCGCCAGGAAAAGCCTAATGCCCCGAAATTGGTCCCATGATGCTTGTTTACGGTCCAGGGAGGACCTGGCTTGGCAGTTCAGGCTGGACTGTTCCCATGAGGAGCAGGATGAGACTGATTTGCATATGACTGGGTCAGAACTGGGGTGGCATGGTGAGCAAAATGACGATGAATGAGAGCTGCCTTTAATAAAGCCAATAGACAGGGGTGTATTTCTTGAGAAAATCACACCTGTCAAAGACTGTGGACAGGCATAGTTTGATTATAAAAACCATTTGTCAAAGCCCAAAGACATTTGTTTATTGGTTGTGACAACCTATTGGCAAAACCTGCATGCTATGGCATAATAATCATGAAAAAACAATTGCAAAATGCCATAAGTGGAGGTACATGTTTCATTCTCCATATTCTATGGTCGGTTTCAGTTGTGTATACACTGTCACTAATTAAACCATTCAGGACGCCTGAGTCTCTAAACACTGTCAAACCTCAGAAAAAATAGTTTTATTGCAAAGAGGGAAATGCATTGAAATAGAATGTACAAAAAATTATAGAAAAGATTCAGGTAAATCAAACCTGGAGACACGAATCGGAACCGAAAATCCACTTCAGAGAAGAGAGGCATAAGTGTCCATCACAATACTTGGTTTGCCAGGTTTCTTCTATGCTCCATTTGTTAAGTTGTGGGTCTGTGGGAAGAAAGAAAAGAAGTGACATACTCAGGAAAGGATCCCTTGAGATTTCCATTTATATATGAATATCTTTCTAGCAATCAATACATGCAAAGAAACCGATGAAAACATTTTCAAGGGATCCTTATTAACTTAAGATAGTCTTATGATTTACTTAGGTCAAGAAAGATAAACCTGTTTTAGAAAGTATTTTTTTACCTAGGTTAAGAAAGTCTTATCAATTCCTTTGGCCAAAACAGAGTAGTTGGGCTGATATCTGGGCTCAGCAATAGGAATCATGCCTCTTAAGCCAGGCAAGCTTGTCACTGGCTGCAAGTTCATGATAGAACACATGTTCAATTAAGTTATCTCATTATTCTGTTACCTTGAGGGAAAAAAATTCTTGATGTCAGCCAAGTAGAAATTTAAGAGTAAGAATCAGAGACTGCTAGTAGCGCCCTTGCCAAAAGAACAGAGAAAGTCCCAAGCCAGAACCCTCTTTTTGGAAATTCCTCACCCAGAAAACATTCACTTTTATCCAATTCCATCATCTTTAAGAAAGCACTCAAGTCACATTCATTTTAGGTTGGCGTCATGACCCGTCCCAAAACTCCTACGAGTAGTGGGTGCATAATAAATGCAATGATCGATTGATTAAAGAGGGTTTTAAAATAATCTTACAACAAAGTCATTCTTCCTAAACGAGGTCAGATATCCTTAAGACTCCGTAAAGGACGAAATACAGTTTTTTAAGGCATGAGAAAATATTTGCAAATCAGGTTAATTTTTCCTGTCTAACTGCAGTCCTTCCACTGTCATACGGCAAGTACAATTTTTCACACACCCAGATCCTTTTGCAGCACAATAGGATCACCTAACCCTCCCTACCCCGAGTCTGCCCATATTTCTGTCTGCTTCCACTATTGCTTGCTCAGATCTAATGCAGCAGTTTGTGTGCAGTCTTTTTTTTATTTTAATTACAGATTTCCTACCCATCACTTCTTGATGGGATAGTGTGCTATGCATGTTTTGCCCTTTTAAGTAAATGTGCTAATGCTGTGCATCCTCTTCTCCCAACCCCTCCAGTCTCATACAGTGACCTCTTCAGCTATGAATGATCCCCTCTTGCAATTTTCCTTTTAGTTACTTTTTTTATCTACCATTAACCATCCCTCCTTCCACCAAGATCCACATCAACTGTAGAGCAAGTTTTCAATGAGCATGTGGCATGAGCTACTCGTTTTTTAGTACCATTGCAGATTGTCTCTCTTTATCCTTCTGAAAAGGATCTAGAAATGGTCAGCGTACGGAAAAAAAGGGCTTTTCGTTTCCATCCCAATCTTCATATTCCTCTTCCAGAGGACTGGCCACATACTTTAGCCACTTTTATGTGACGTGATATGACAGAGAAAAACTCTTTTCCTTTCACGTACCTTAGTTTTAATCTCCCCCCTAACACTGTTCCTCATGTTGTCTCTGAACGTATGGCTTGGCTGTACTGCACTTGAGTCAGTTCTCATATCACTCGTGTGTTTTCTGATACTCACGAATCCAGCATCTAAACCTGTACAGGAAGGAAGGAATGAAAGAAGAAAAACATAATTGATTGTTTAGTGGGAATGAACGAAGAGATGGTGGATGGGATGGACGAAAGAAAAAAGGAAGGAAAAATTAAATGGGAAGGAAGAAATTAAGGCTAAAATGAAAGAATGATAGGAGGGTGGTGGTTGAAGTGAGTGAGAGCAAAGAATAGAAGGAAAAAGAAGGGTAAAAAAGGAAGAGAGATAGAAATCAAGCGAAGATGTGAGGCTAGAAATGAAGGAAAGGAAAGAAGGAAAGCAAGGAAGGAAGGGAGGGAAAGGAAAGGAAAGAAGGAAAGCAAGGAAGGAAGGGAGGGAAAGAAAAAGGAAAGGGAAAGGGAAAGGAAAGGGAAGGGAAGGGAAGGGAAAGGAAGGGAAGGGAAGGGAAGGGAAGGGAAGGGAAGGGGAGGGAAGGGAAGGGAAGGGAAGAGAGGGAGGGAGAATGAGTGGAGGGGAGGGAGCGAGGTGGCCCTTTTTGACTGGTATCTGATGCAATTGTGGCAGAAATGTAAGTTCCTAGTAAATGATACCCCTGGTACCTAGGGCAAGGAGGCTAAAGAGGGCCCATAAGGGCTACAGCATACATTGTACCACCCTAACGGTTTCCTCAACACCATCATGCAAACTGCCATTGCAGGCTGCATGCCATGGTGCAGAGAAAAGTGAAGACAGGACATGGCACACCTCCTGTGTGCCATGCCTACAGACACTGCATACAGTATAGGTAAGCCACCCCTACAGCAGGCCTTCCAGCCCAACCACATGGGTTGGAATATCTGCATGAGCAGATATGCCCTGGGATGTCTAAGTTGATTATTTGATTTTACAAATAAACAGGGAAGCCATTTTGAAAACATGTGCTGGACAGTGGTATTTAGGAGTTCCCCATCTATATGACGGTTTCCTTGAAACTAGAGATGTTTGGTATCAAACATCTCATATTAATAAACCACACTGATTCCAGTGATTGATTTATTAGTACATGCACCAAGAGGGCACCTTAGAAAACCTGAAGACTACTAGGGTACTGGCTGACTGGTGTAGACCAGCTTTCCACCACAGACAGGTTTCTGACCCCCTGCAGGTGAGAGCCCGCACTCTCTGAGGGCACAAACAATGCTTGCTCCAGCCAGATGTGTTGTCACCTCCTCCAATCAGGATGGCTAAGCGATCAACATATCAAGGCAGGAGGCTTCAAAGGCCTCTGCCACCTTTGATATGTGACCCAACGCTTCCCAAGACAGGGGACACAGCAATCCCTGCTCCGGGTCCATTTGGCACTAGGACAGATGGGAAAATAAGCCAGTCAGGAGGTGCCTTCCACCCTCAGGCTAGTTCCATCCCTAAGGTAAGCTACCTGATGTGGACATGAATTTTAGAATTCTACCATCTTGGTTTTTGGAAAATTAGGCTCACTGGGTCAGGGTTATGCCCACTTACCACACGAAGTGCTCATATCGATGGTGTAGGCACACTAAAGGTAAGTAGCCTATTTGCTACTACAGGTCACTCCCATTAACGCCCCTAAATTGAGTATTTAGGAGGATCCCCTGATGCCAGGAACTCAAATTTAACTGATCCAGGAGAAGAAGAAGACAAAGAAGAGCCGCAAGAAAAACAAGAACTGAAGGCTTGCTGCGGACTTCTGACACCAAACCTTGCCTGCCTGCACAATTCTTCACAATCGTGACCGGCCTCTCATCCTGCAGCTGAGCATTTTCCAAGGGCCCCGGGAGACTACCGGCCCTTCATAAATGGCCAGCTATTTCCCTTGGAGTAGTGGATCTTCTCTCCTGCAGTCCACAAGCACTGAAAAAGAAAAGTCTGGTTCACTGAGTAGCCGCTCTCTGGCCAGCCCGACGCAGCAGCCCTGAATGAAGAGGTACCTGTGCTCGTGAAGGTCAGATCTGCCTCCTCCCACCCCCCACCAAGTGAGGGGACACCAGGACCGACCGGAACCTCATAGGATCAATCCCTGGGCTGCCGGACCCCTTGTAGCAAACAGAGCACGTGAGAGTCTAGTCAGGACTTCCACTACACTGAGACCTGGCAGCTGTCACGGGACACCAGCACCGCAGAGCCCCATCTCCAGTGTGACCCAGCTGTCCTAATTTTGTCCCCTCAACCGGTGGGACCGACAACTTCAACACCCTAGGATGCACAGAGCCCACTCTGCTCCCAAGCACCCCAGACTGTGTACCAACAAATCGGCTGTGCCCCCTTGTTCACAGGATCCTGGTGACCCGAGTCCCCCATTGGTAGCTCCCAGATTTGTCCCCAAGCCCCCCTTGCAGCCTGTTTCTAGGTAGCCCCCTTCTTTCTACCAGCATAGAGCGTACAGCTACCAACCCGACCAGCACCTCTGCACCCGGACGCTCCAGGGCAGGTAACAAGTAACTGCTGGTGGAATTTTAGACCTTGGCTCTCTATGACCCTAAGTCTGGAAGGAGACCCTCAGAAACATATGCCTTTTCTCCCATAGGGAAGCATTGCTGCATAAAGAGGCATTTAAGTGAACATTTTACTTACATGAAAAAAATGAGAGGGGGAAGGGAGGGGAGAAACGAAGGAGCAGAGGAAGGAATGAATTGAGGGTGGAGGATGAAGGATGAAGGAAGAGAGGAAATAGAGGACCAGAAAAGGTAGAAAAAATAAGGGCAAAAAAAAGAGGAGAGGAAGAAATGAACAGAAGTGGTGGAGGAGGGAAGGAAGGAACAAAAGAAGGAAGTAAGAAACGAACAAATGATAGAAGAAAGGCATTGAGAAAGAAAGGACAATGTAAAAACAAACAAACACTGCATCACGACGAAGATGCTTCTGGCTATGATAGGGAGTCGGAGAATTGAAGATACCAGAGTAAGTGATAAACAGGGGTGGCAACTCCCACCGATGCCTCGCTTAGGTTGAAACCGACATCATGTACAAACCCCCGCCTCTTCCTCCTCTGCAGCCCCCCACCCAGACTCGCTAAAAGCCTTATGCTCCCCCACGCCCAAAAAACATAACTATATTTAAACAATGTCCTCTGTCCTTGATGTGCACAGATGGGTAGAGGACGCCAAATGTGATTTAAAACACAAAACACTTCTCGAAGGAGGCGTAAGGAAGGACTCTGAGAAACCCTGTTCTGTGGCGCTGGGGAGAGGGGGGGGGTTTGAGGGGGGTCTCATATGAAGGGGGTGGGGCAGGGCTTGACGCGTGCAGCAAGCTGCAAACTCACTAACGAGGTTCAGCCTTGAAACCAACAGCCTCGTTAACCCCTACCCTGCCAGCCCAGGCCCCATCCCCCACCTCAAGCCACAGGGGCGAGCGCAAGACAGGCGATACAATGAAAGAGGCAGGCAACATACAACATACATCTGTACATTTCTATGTTTTTATATAGCAAATACCATGGTGACCAGCACTTCTGACAAGGAGGGCTGGTTTTCACAGAAAACAAAATGAAGCTGCCCAGGATCACACCATGCGTTGAGTAAGGAAGTTTATATTACAGCCAGTATATTTTGGGTTTACCATAAACATTTTATTCACTATCCATACATTGGACATACAAGTCACAGCGTGGAAAGTCTGCGATTGTTCATAACATATAGAATTACAAACGGATAACAGTGAATTATGGGGATGTGTCTCACCAAGGTGTTCTGCGTGGCCAAACAGACGAGAGCGAAACTCGAGCTGTCTATGAGGTTACTCAGAACTAGGGCTCGAGTCGGGGTACCACGTGGGTGGACGGCGCCCCCCCACTTATTTTACCGGGTGGACGCCGTCCCCCCTGCCAAACAGCTGGACTTCACTCTTTGGCCTCTCTGGGACGAGATCGGAGCGCACCTTTCGTGATGTCACTTCCGGTGTCAGCGTCCCCCCACTTCTCTTTTTAGGACTCGTGCCCTGCTCAGAACACTGAGATAAAAAACATCCCAATAATTCCCTTTTTACCCATATATAATGTTATGTTATGTATGGCCCCCAAACCATTTGTCTCTGCTTTAAAGTGCTACACAGTGGCAGAGGAATAAAAGAAGAGCCATTCATAACATGGCCTCTGTAATGTACCCCTGTCCCAAAGGTTTAAAAAAAGAAAACTTACCTGCCACCTTCCCTGCCTTTTCCCCTCTCCTAGAACTGTGGTTTCTGATTTCAGTCTAAGAAAGAAACAAAAAAAGAAATAAATGAAGATAAAAAGAAGAGCAGTGAATAGAAAGAGTGCAAAAAATGAAAACATATAGTTCAAAAGAGAAAACACAAAAGGGCATGAGATAATATATGGTAAAAGAGAAGCAGAGAGATGAAGGGAGAGACAAGGAGAGTGGGGGAAAAACGGACGGTTAAAGAAGCAGAGATAACAATAGGGACACAGACAAGGGGCAGAGAAAGAGAGGCTGCAATACATCGAGACATTGGGGAAAAGAAAGATATTGGGCAGTTGGAGAGACAGGTGAGGATGCATAGAAGAAAGAATGAGACATTGGGACAGGCCCGGGAGGGGAGAGAGTTGGAAAGACAAAATAAGTCAGTGATGCAGAGAGGGAGATATAGAGTAGTATGGAGAGGAATAGAGAGAGAGAGAAGCAGAGAAAATAAGACAATGTGATAGAGAAAGAGGAAAAAAAAGGCACAGATAAAAACCAAGATTGAGCACAAAACAGAGATGGAGAGAGAGAGAGAGAGAGAAAGAGAGGGGTTGAGTGAGCGAAAGACAAGCAAAGAGCGAAAAGGAGTGAAGGAGAGGCCGGAAGAGAGAGAGAGTAAAGGGGAAATAGAGACAAAAATCAAACGAGCAGGACAAAGGGAGGGAGGAGAGATAAAAAACAAAATCAAAGGAGGAGAGAGATGAATAGAAACATGAAGATATAGAGTGAGAGAGAGGAAGCAAGGGAGTGAGAAAGAGAGGTTGAGAGACATAAGCGGACATATCCTACAAGATAACAAAAGAGAAAGAAAGAAAGAAAGAAAAAAAGAAAGAAAGAAAGAAAAAAAGAAAGAAAGAAAGAAAGAAAGAAAGATAGAAAGAAAATGAGATGAAGAGACAGTGAGCCAGAGAATTACGGAGAAAGATGAAAGAAAGGGAGACAGATGGGACAGGGCAATTGAGAGAAGGGAGACAAAGAGAGGCAGGTTGAGAGTGAGTGAGAGATAGATTGGGAGAGCAATAGAGAGGAAGCAGCGAGAGAAAGAGACAGATAAAGAAAGGGAAACAGAGAAACAGGGAGAGAAAAGACACTGGAGAGTTAAATAGATAGGTAAGGATACACAGGATAAAGAGTAAGAGAGAAAGGGAGGGGCCGAGGAGGGCAGGAAGAGCGGAAAGAAGCTAAGTGAGATAGAGAGGGTGATGGAGATGAAGAGAGGAGGTAAGAAATTAAAAGAGGCATGGTGAGACAGATAGAGAGAGAAAAAAGCAGAGAATATGACAGTGTGATAGAGAAATAGGAAAAAAGGCAGACTGAGACTGGGTACAAGACAGAGCTGGAGAGAGAGGGGGGTTGAGTGAGAGAAAGACAAACAAAGAGTGAAAAGGAGTGAGAGCGAGAAGAAAGGAGAGTAAAGGGAGGAATAGAGACCAAAATCAAAAGCGTAAGACAATGTGAAGCAGGTAGGGAGAGAGAAAAAAAGAAAGATAGATAGAAACAGAAACAAAGGGAGAGGAAAAGAAACAGAAAGACCTATAGTGAGAGAAAGAAAAAGAGCAAGGGAGTGAGAAAGAGAGGATGAGAGAGATAGACAGACAGACCCTATGAGATTCAAAAGAGAGCTTTAGAGAAAGGAAGAGACGGAGATGAGGAGACAGTGACCCAGAGAATTGCAGCTAGAGATGAAAGAAAGGGAGACAACAAAAGAGAGAATTAGAGAAAGAGAGAGAACGTGAAAGAGAGGAAGAAAGAGAAGCCAGACAGATGATAGGAGAGGTGAGATACACAGAAGAAAGAGTGAGAGAAAAAGGAACAGGCAGAGGAGGGTCAGGTGGAGGGGAAATAAAGTAAGTGAGATAGAGAGGAAGATGAAGAGTGGGAGAAAGAAATGAAGAGAGGCATGGTGAGAGAGAGAGAAGCAGAGACGATATGAGAGCGTGACAGAGAAATAGGAAAAGAAAATGGCACAGAGAAAGACCGAGATTGGGTACAAGACAGAGATGGGGAGAGAGAGAGAGAGAGAGCGAGAGAGAGAGAGAGACGAAGAGAGAGAGTGAGGGAGATGGGGTTTGAGTGAGAGAAAGACAAGCAAAGAGCAAAAAGGAATGAGGGATGGGGAAGAAGAGTAAAGGGAGGAACAAACAAACATCAAAAGAGCAGGACAAAGGGATGACGTTAGGGAGAGAGAAAAGAGAGAGCTAGAAACAGAAACAATGGGCAGGAGAGAAGAATAGATGCAGAAAGACCTACAGTGAGAGAGGAGAAAAGACTAAGGGAGTGAGAAAGAGAGGATGAGAGAGATAGACAGGAAGAGCCTATGAGATAAAAAAAATAGGGAATTAGAAAAAGAGAGAGAAAAAGGAAAGAGAGAAAGAAAGAGAAGGAGATTAGGAGTCAGTGACCCAGAGAATTGCAGAGAGAGATCAAAGAAAGGGAGACAGGTGGGAGAGGGGCACTGAGAGAGAAGGTGGAACAAAGAGAGGCAGGTAGAGAGTGAGAGATAGATTGAGAGAGCAATAGAGGGGAAATAGAAAGAGAAGGAGACAGACAAAGAAAGAAAGGTAGATATAGAGAAACAGAGAGAGGGGAAGAGATTGGGGAGTAGAAGAGATGGGTAAGGATGCACAGAAGAAAGAGAGAAATGAACAGGCAGAGGAGGGCAAAGAAAGGTGAAAAAAGAAACTAAGTGAGATAGGGAGGGGGAAGGGGAGCAGTAGAAAGAAATGAAGAGAGGCATGGCGAGACAGAGAGAAGCAGAGAACATATGAGAGCGAGATAGAGAAATAGAGTAAAATGCAGAGAGAAAGACAAAGATTGAGAATAAGACAGAGAGAGCGAGAGAGGAAAGAGAGGAGGTGAGTGAGAGAATTACAAGCAGAGAGTGAAAAGGAATGAGAGAGAAGAAGAGAGAAAGAAAGACAAAGAGAAAAAGAGGGGGTAGTGAGAGACAGACAAGCAAAGAGCGAAAAAAGAGTCAGACAGGGAGAGAGGCGGAGAGGAAAAGAGAACAGAGAGAGGAATAGAGACACAAATCAAAAGAGCAATACAAAGGGAGCGAGGGAAAGAGAAAAGAAGAGAGAGATGGAGGCTAGAACAAAGAGTGTTTGAGAGAAAGAGAAGTGCATAGATCGAGAGAGGGAAGAGAAACAAGGGAGTGGGAAAGACAGGATGGGAGACATAGGTAGAGAGGAAGTGAGAGTCGCAGATGGATTGAGAGATAAATAGAGAAGGAGAAAGGGGCAGAGAGGTGAAAAGAGAGAATGTGAATATGCAAAACGTGATGGGGTAGCGAGAGAGGTGAAAAGGGAAGGGACTAGAGAGAGAGGGTAAAGAAAGAAAAAGGCCAAGAGAAGGGTAGAGTAAGAGTGAAAGATAAAAGGTTAGGCAGAGATTAAGAGAGAGGGATGGGCAGAGAGAGAAAAGGATATGGAAAGAGGATAGGGTAAAAGAGAGGTATACATACAGAAAGAGAGAGCATGGCACGGAAAGAGAGAGGCGAGAGAAAGAGAGAAAAGGACAGTGAGGGAGAGAGGTGGGTAAAGAAAGAGGTGGCTTACAGAGAAAGAATGAGAGGAGTGGATAAAAAGAGAGAAAAGGGTGCAAGGAGAGAATCTAAAGACAACAAAAAAGATTAAAGACATTGAGACAGAAAAAGTGGCAAAACTTGAGATAGACAGTGAGAAGAAAAGAACAGAAGAATCGCTGAATGGGGATGTGAAGCCAGGTCCTTTCGCTCACCTCACTATCAAAATGAGTTGAGAAAAAAGAAGCAACAGGAGGAATGGAATAAAAAGATTAAAAGAGAGACCGGCAAAGAGTTAAGTCAAGTGAAAGAATAAGAACAAAGTAAAAAGTAAGAGGAGAATTGATAGAGTGAGCAAACAAAGACATGCATACCTAGGGAAAGACAAAGGTGGAAAGAATGAGAATGAAAGAGAAATTAAACATACAGATAGTGTATAAATGAGGGGAAGTCGGAAGAAAAGGAGAGAGTGTACCCTTGGAGAAATAAAACGAGATATACGAGACTTCCAGACAGGAAACGAGAGAAAGAGAAAGAATATTCAGTCATAATTTCGATATAAAAATTATTTTACGAGCCTCCACTACTGAATGTTGCCATGCATCGATTTTGAAACTTCATAGATAAGCACTGTTCCCATAATTCAAGGGCTGGAGTTTTAAAATACTAAACTAGATAAATGCAGATGTGTGTGGAAGAAGAAAGAGAGGAGACGAGAGAGAGGGAGAGAAAGGAAAAAGAGAGAAAAGGACTTCAGAGAACGAGTGCAGATAAAAGACATGAATAAACAGAACAAAAGAAAAGAGAAATCAGAACGGGTGAGTGAGAAGGGAAAATAAAATGAAGAAAGGCAGAAAGGGAAATAATGATGAGAACTAAGAAGGAAAGAGAGTTGAAAGAGCAAGGAGAGATTAAAATAGAGGACTAAGAGAGGAAGGGGGATAGAAGTGAGAAGGGACTGAAAAGACGAAGAAAGATCAAATGAGGGAAAATTGAGGGAGTGAGAAGTGAAGATATGGCAAAGAGAAAAAGAAGTAAGGAGAGTGGGCGAGAAGGCAAGAAAAGACGAGGAGAGAAAGAGATGGTACGAAAAAGGGAAATTAGAAGAAAGGAGGGGAAGTAAGAAAAAGAGTTTGAAAAGAGGAAGAAGACGAATGAGTGAAGTGAGGTAAGAGAGTAGTAAAACAAAGTGTGATTTATATCGTGTGAGAAAAAAAGGGAGTGGAAGAGTGTGGGTGATAGAGTAAACCGAGCAAAGAGGGAAGAAAACACAATAAAAGAGTAAGAATTAAAAGAGGGATGAAAAGTGGAAGAGGATAACGAATGTGGCGAGCTGTCAAGGAAAGAGATGATGCGGAAAGCAAAAATGGCGAGAACTGAGAAGGAAGGAGAAAGATGAAGTGAGAAAGAAAAGAGAAAGAAGAGATGCATGATGAGTGAGAAGGCAAGAGAAGTCGAAATGAGAAAGAGACATTGGGAATGGGGGGAGTAAGAATGGAGGAGAGTAGGAAGAGAGAAAGAGAACGAAATGGGGAAGTGAAACAAAAGAGAAGTGAGAAAGTGCGAGTAATCATGAGGGAAAGAAAACGAAGAGAAAGAGTGTAGATGAAAGAGGGATAAACAAAGAATACATGAATAAGAAGAAAAGAGAGGATGGAGAAAAGAGGAAAGATAAAGGGTGATGGGGATGAAAAAGAAGAGGTAATGGAAAGATGAAGTAAGAGATTAAGAAGAGAGAAAGATTAAATCACGGAAAATGAGAAGAAAATAGAGAATTAACAGGGAAAGGGAGAGAGAGAGGTGAAGATAGAAGGCAGAATAATAGAGTGAAAAGGATAGAGAGAAAAGGAAAAAAGAGAAAGAGAAAAAGTCGTGTACAAAGGGCAGAAAGAAGATAGAAAAAAGTGAGATATAAATGAAAAGAGCTAGTGTACATGAGAAGAAAAGGGAACATGCGAGAAAAAAGAAAGATTTAGAGAACCGATGAAAAGGTAAAAGACAAAGAAAGTGAGAGAAGGACAGGAGAGAGAGAACAAAAAGATATAGAATGAGTCGAAGTGAAACGTCTGGGTTAACAAAAAACGCGCGAAAATTCAAAAGTCTCGAATCAACCAACTGAGCCGTTCAAGCCTTACCTCAGGGCTGCCCGCTTGTTACCGCCTGTCTCTCGAATGCGCACCCCCTCTCTTCCCGCCCTCGAACCCCCTCACCTCAAACATGCACCGCATCGACCAACAAAGGGTCTGTGGCAAGGACGGCAAGCTGGTCCAATCTGTACCCTTGGAGACGCCACAGACGGTGCACAGGGTTCTGCGCAAAGGCCCGACTTTACAACAGTTAGAATATGACAATATTCACAGTATGTTACAAATTGATTTAAAGGCATTCGCAGAGAGATTAAAGATATTGGCAGCGTAATATACCAAACAAGGCCACATTTAGCAAACGCGGGGACGAGGTCGTTCTATGCGCAAAGGTGACCGAACGTTCGACTGCCCCATTTAGTTCACCGAGAGTCTTTTTGGCCAAGGGCTAAGCGCGTCTCTCATTGTTGAACCTCAATGAGAGGTGAATATATTTCCACGCATTTAGCCTTAATTAGTGCATTCTGGGATTTTTAATAGAAAGAGTAGACTGCAGGCAAGTACGTGGCGTATGAAATATATGGAATCCATCGCTTATTCGTACTGGGACGAAATATATCCTACCAAGGACGAGTGTGAGATAAAACCCAAATAGGAACCCCTCCCCCAACTGGATGCATAGAAAGATGAACCTGGTCACGTTGTGCAGTACATCTGTGCTAGGGAAGCCGCTTGCCACTCGGTGCTTAGTTACAGGGGCCCATTATCCCAAATAATGCCCCCATGGCAGTATACACTAGCCACAACTGCATCCTGGAGGGGAGGGGGCTGTTTGGTGATGGGCGGGGGTGAGACGAGTTATCAACCAATCAAATGGCTGGGACCCCTATTATCCCAGTCAACAATTATTCCAAATCTGTCCAAACAAAACCATGTACAACGAAATGGCAGCTGCCAGGTAGAGAGGCCCTAAAAAGGGGGTGTTGTGATCCTCGGGGGCGTACATGGCACAGATGGGGCCCCCACGCCAATAAGATTTTCCAATGATCAAATCTCAACGGAAATGTAAATGGAAAAAATCAGCACGAGGGGTGGGGGCAGCGGGGATGTCTAAACTTGGCGTCTGGAAATAAGCCACCGCCAAAGGAGGCACAGCTGGCGCGTCACGGCGACTCTGCGCGCCCCCGCCATCGCACTGACTGGTAGACACTTGTAAAGCAGAACATACAGTGATAAACGCACTTTGACAATTCTGAGCTAAAATTCAAACAAAATGCACGTAATCAGGGGCACATGGGGAGCACGTTGTGGCTTGCACAAGGTCACTGTGTAGTAAAGCAGCAGCCATGCTCTGAATTACGTGTTTTGGAACAGACACAAACAGTGACCAACAAAATGTTGTACGTGAAAACAGTCTTCAAAGGCTTCCCAGATTCCTCGAAGAGTTTCCATGCAAAGTAAGAATGAAATGCTATGTGCTTTATTGACATCATGCGTCAGACAAGTATAGAACAAGTATAAATAAACGAAGGGGGTGCTTTGAAAAACTCTTCCGTGGTGGCCATTTCAGATTCCAGGCTGTGCCAAAGCCCGCTTTGTTTCGCGCGCCTGGACTCTTTCGAGGCAGCCGTAGGCATCCTCGGCTTACCACTGTCTCTAGTGGGGCCTGGGAGGGGAGGGGTGGGGGCAGGTGTCACATGTGGCCATGTTGCAACATGCACCCCCTCCCGGCAGCCTGTCCCTTTGTCCTTGACTCTCCAGACAGGTGCTGCCAGCAGACAGCGTGGCTTGGGCAGGGACGAGGCCAATCCCCTAAAGCAGATTTCAGGGCTCTTGTAAGGCACCTGTGTCACCACGATAGCTAGAATAGGGGTGCTGGGTACTTTTCAATCAGCCTTTACGCGCCATAATGACACCAGCGTCCTTTAGACTTGTTTACTTAGTTCTTGTATGTGTTCCGAGCCGTGCGTAAAGACGCATTGCCAACTGCGAGCGCATTGTAATCTCCATCTGTAAGCGCCACTGGGGCAGCAGGTGACACCGTGGTCGCTTGGAGCTGAAGCCTCGGCCACCTGCTGCTAGGATAGGCCAGAGGTGCGAACAAAGATGTTTACCGTTAGAAGTATTAACAACGTTCTTTTGTGGTCATTAGCGGCTAGTCCTGAGCGCAGTTCATGAGCGCACCGGAGCGAAACTTGTGTAAAACCATCGTAATTGCCTTTAGGCATATAATACCAGTTACAAATATGTTTTTGTGGCCTTCTTACCTAAACCTAGGCAGGTATTTCTTTTGTTTGCGTTATTGACGAAGCGGTTCCAAACACAGAAAATGTGCAATATTCGGTCGTGTTATCTTAATCGTATACACGCATATCTGCCATAACTGTCATAACTCATAGGTGCACATTGTATACGTACCCAAGGCCCATATCTCCTGTGTATATTATCCGCATAAATACGTTTATGATCAATATAAAATGCGCGGACGTCACCTACATTAGTGAGCCACATCTCACGTGCCTATATGATCCATATACTATATGTGAATGATCCATATACATTATAGGTATATTTCCCGCATCTTAAGTGTTGATATGACCCTCATCGTAAATGTGTATATATCCAAAAGTTATATGTGCATATGATTCCTGCACTGCTTGCGTATGTGACCCACTCTCAGTGTATACGCTCCACATATTGTATGGCTATATAATCCATATCGGAATCCACGGGCTATATGTGTATAAACTCCGTATCTTAGATGTACGAGAAATATCCTACATGCTTGCATGCCCCGCATCTTAAATGTGTATGTCAGCTAAATAATATATATTGATATGATCCATACCATACGTTATCAAAGAAACCCATATATGATCTGGGTATAGGATTCACACGTATAAGAGCATGATGTTAGGGGGTTTTAATATGCAGCGAGAGCGATATTATAAAGGGAATAGAACATCAGAAACTCTGCGATTGAAACAGGACCAAGCTACGCCAATTTTAAACCACAAAAGAAAAGATATAGATCTCACAAAAATGAACAATGGGCGCCCCTCATCCGGAGTCAGATATATAGGATATATACATGTATGAAAGTGCAGACAGAACCTATAGACGTTTTTTTTTAGTTCAACGGATATCGCGTATGGACGTAGGTGCCAATGCAAGATTCTAATGCTAAAAATCGAAGTCTGTACAATCAAATAATATACATATATTAACTCAGGATCTTAAATACTCAAATGTGTATCTGGACGTATTAATAACTTGATAGATAGATAGATAGATAGATAGATAGATAGATAGATAGATAGATAGATAGATAGATAGATAGATAGATAGATAGATAGATAGATCCCTGAGCAGATGGGATATGTAATTCTTGTCCTGCCTATGGTGAGACGCTAACGGAGGAGTCAGGGCGTGCCCAGCGCTAGCACAGGGACGCCAAGGGGCGGAGCCAAACCCGCGGCTGCTCCATAAAAAGCCCGGGCTGAGCCAGAAAGTCATTCAATCTCTCTCTCATCTCTGAGCGAACACTGAACCCTGCGCGAATACCGACCACAGAACGAACAGTGAGCGAACACAGAACAAACACTGAGCGACCACTGAACGATCACTGAGCGACCACTGAACGAACACTGAGCGACCACTGAACATGTCTCCAAACATCGCGGTGCCTGACACTCACCAGCCTTCCTACCCCACCAAGATGGGCAGGCGAGGCGCGGAGAGCAGCGACATGAGAAAGGTGAGCTCCGGCCCAGCGCCTATCCGCACATGCCGCCTTCGAGGCGCTCTGATCTGATCTGTGCACGCGCTTAGAGCTCGCGATATCATATTTACCAGGTTCTCTCTCCTCAGACTCTCAAGCCCCTGATGGAGAAGCGCCGGCGGGCGCGGATCAATGACAGTCTGAACCACCTGAAAACGCTGATTCTGCCCCTGATCGGCAAAGATGTAAGTGTGCTTTCTCCTTTCTGCCCCTTCCTCCCCCCAGAATGCCAGTATGGTTCAGGCCACGGCCTGCGGGTTGCAATGTGTGCTGTGCATGTTAACAAAAGTGAGACATGTGAAAATACGAGCTGCGCTCTTACCTTGTGCAGTCTGGCCTTGCGCTGTGAGGTAGAACTGAACGTGCCGAGGCGCTCTGTGATGTAATCATCCTAAAGGCACCGCAGGCACATATTATTTATGTAGTTAAATGTATAGTTACAATGCACCAGTAATCCAAAGCTACAAACTGCCCAGGATAGAACATTATATAATGTATTATAAAAATGTGGGAATGTGTGATTTTAAACATAGAAGTATAAATGGACTGTTCTCGGAAAAAAGTCATAGATATGTGAATACATACGTTAATATATAAATAGATAAATATGCTAGACGTCATTAAAATAGTAAAGTTATTACCACGAATATGATAGATAGATCGATCGATAGATAGATAGATAGATAGATAGATAGATAGATAGATAGATAGATAGATAGATAGATAGATCGATAGATAGATAGATAGATAGATGCACTGACGCACGCGCCTAACTAACACTTTCCTTAAAACAAAGGTCATCCCGAATGAAGTTTTAACGTCTTCTTGTGCTTTTCTTCTCAGAGCTCAAGATACTCCAAGCTGGAAAAAGCTGATATTTTGGAAATGACCGTGAGATTCCTGAAAGATCTTCCCTCCGCCCACGCACAAAGTAAGTGTCTTTACATTTCCTCGCTACACCCCGGCTGAACTCGTACTATGTTGTTTCAAAATATTCACGTCTGTGCATGGTGTAAAGGAACGTTATATTTGAAAAAGAGACGCGTGCAGTGCACACGCAGTGGGTCTCGCCCCGCCCCCTCATTGCTCAGGCTGCACAGTGTGATCTTTGCACAGTAAGGGATTGGGGAGGGGGGCGGTGTGTTTCGTTTCTGGGGGCAGTGCGCCTAACCCGCGAGTCAAGCCTACTGGCGTCTCCGAGCATAGGCACTGCCCTCACAAGGGGGCGCCAGTCCGCAGAAAGGCGGGGCTCTCTGTCCAGCAGAGCACAGCTGACAAGGCGAGCTCCAAAACTCCCCGAAGTGTAGGATTCTCTGCGGAGCTGTCCAGATGCGCACATTGTCCCCGTAAGGGCACGTGGCTTTTGCTTTCTCTCTAGAAAGGGATGACGGCTTTCCCTGTGTCTCTCGCTCGCTCTCTGTCCCTTTCATACTCTCTCTCTGTCTGTCTGATTCTGTCTTCTTCTCTCCTCTTTCATACTAACTGTCTCTCTGACTGTCTCTCTCTGTATCTCGCTCTGACTCTCTCGGTCACTTTCTCGCCCTTTCCTTCTCTTTCGCTCTCCCTGTCTCTGAATCTCTGTAACTCTATCTCTCTCACTCTCTCACTCATTCGGACCCTCGCTAGAGCAGTGTATGTTTTAATAGGTCCCTTTCCCTGGCTGACAAAAGCAAAGTCCTAGCGCGGAGAGACCCCTTGAGGGTTGATTCGAGCGCTTTATAATCCATACATCAAATCAAGCAGGCGTCTCTCTGTAGGACAGGGCTCTCTCTAGGACAGGGCACCACCCAGGTGGGCAGGACTCTCTTTAGAGCAGCTGGCCTCTTCCATAGGACCCCGAACAACATAGTTCTGCACAGGAGGGCATTGTTCTTGGCACAGGAGGTACTGGAAGTTTACTGACAAATATACAGCACACTATATGTCATTTTCAAAAGCTAACAATGTTAAATCAAAAGAGTGCTGTGATTTTTCAGTATTCTGTCCAAACTCCCCCATTAAACCAAAAAAAAAAATAGAAATTTGGACTACAGTCCAATCAGCAAGCCCATTTTTATTTCGAACGTTTACATATGAGTAGGGTTTTATAGAACCATTGCTGTGTGTGTGTTATTTCATGATTTGGGTAGATAAATGGCCTAATGTATCAAATTATATTTCCTATTCTTTGCCTATGGGAAAATACGTTAGGTCACATGGGCCACAGGGACTGTGTTTGTTCTGGGCTGTCAGTGTTTGCCCTGGCATGTTGTAATGTGTGCAGCTCGCGCCCTCTAGGCACTGTGACTAACCTGCCCGTTCTTTCCCTCCTCAGCATCCTCGGAGAGCTACCGAGAAGGGTTCCGGGCCTGCATCGACAGGGTGGGCGGCATCATCGCCAAGAGCAGCCTGCTAGACACGGACACCCAGAGCCGCCTCGTGGAGCACCTGCAGCGGAGCCCCGAGCTGTCCCCCTCCTCCCAGGGGCGCGCCGCCCCCTCGGCCCCCGCCCGCGAGCCGGGCAGCGGCACCCCCAGGATCGTGTTCCGCCTGAACCCCAGCAGCAGGAGACCCGAGGCCCGGCCCTCTGCCCCCGGCCCTCAGGCTCTGCCCAGACCCGCGCCCGCACCTCTGCCCTCCAGTGGCCCAGTCTGGAGGCCATGGTAAACACCGAGAAAGGACTTACACTCAACCAGAACGGACTAGTAGCAAGAAGTTGTACAAAAGACAACTGTGCCTGAGCTATTGGTCGAGATATTTATTTATATGAAATAACCCTATGTGGTTGGTAGGAGAGCTTTTTAAATGATTCAGTCATTTACTGTAAAACACGGTTTCGGGGTTTTGTATAGGAATGAAGAACACGTCTTTTTTTCTAAGATAAACTTTTTTTCCATATTTAGTCCAAATGCGGGTTAAATGTAAGGGGTTCCACAAAAACCCTAGTAAACCCAACGGGTTGGTTCGCTGTATGCGCATTGCATGTCCTTAAAGTGAGAGTATGTGCAAAGAAAGGGGCGTCTGTACGAGGCTACTACGCATTGTGCCGATTTGGGCCTTTCTATTCACTTTCAATGTATTTTCTTGTGGAAAATTGTTGGATAATGATTTTATCTGAATAAAGTATGAAATATTTTCAATTTACGTGTCTGTGGTTTTTCTGTGGAATCCTCGACAGTCTCTTGTTACTGAGTGGTAAAATCTGAGACCGTATAGGGGTGGGGTAGGAGATGTACTACTCAAGTTATCAGCGCCTTTGGGGGAAGGTACATGAATAGAAGACGTAATTATAACGTGCAAGCTACTGCGGAGAAGAAGCAGGAGAAACATTGCCCCCTGCAGGACGACTCGGAAAGTTATTGCAATGCAAATAAATCCGCATGAGAGTAATAACCTGGCATTGGGATACAGGAGACATCATAATGAAAATACTGCCATCTGCTGGAGAACAATAGCATAAAAAGCGGGAGGTGGAGTCAGGAACACAAAAACTCCAGGCGCCTACCACTGAGGCATACATTGGCGCGTATGTGTAGGTGCACTAGAAATACTGACATCTGTTGAATGGTCAAGGGCATAGAGAGGATTTTGAAACTGGCGGTGAAAGCCTGGGTTAAGATTTACTGGAGCACTCTGGGTGGATTAAGTAAATACAATAGAAATGCTGCCACCTGCAGGGCGAGTAGCAGCATTACTGTTTTGCTGCCATTGTGCATTACGCATTTACTAATATTTGGGGATGGTCAGGGAGGGCGGCCTGTCACTCTGCCTTCGGTGTATGCCATTACTCGTTGCATTTACACAAGAAGCAGTGGTCGTTAAAAACCACAGATTTGCATCTGTGTCTGCTTCTGTCGTGTTTCTAGCGTAAAATCCGCAGACAAATGGTCGATTGGGTTCGTATGGAATCCAGACTGCCGGTAGAAACTTGTCTTTTCTAGTGCAGACATGGCTTTGTCTATTGGCTAGCCAGAAATGCTCAGCGGGGAATGGGGTAACGGTAACATACCCATGAGAAATGCTGCCATCTGCTGGGGGATTCACGTCATGGTGGGTGGAAGGAGTGACTGAAGGCCTAATAATAAAGGGGTCGGTTATGCTCATGGCATATACATGCGATGAGATGTGTTTTTTAAAAATTTAAATGTTACTGCCAGAGACAATAGGAACAAAACTGAAGTGGTGGTTTCTCGAGACCAGATCGGGAACAACATTGTCGGTTTATGCAGGGATGGGGCAAATATAAAACAAAGGGGCACGAGCATGTGTTATAGTATTTCAGAGGCCTAGGATGTTTATGCGCAACTGGTGCGTATGAAATACTGCCATCTGCCGGTGGCCCCATTGCGTGATGGGGGGGGGGGGGAGAAGGAGGGATGGGGGGGGGGGGTATGCAGCCGTGATGGGGGGAGGGGGGATGGGGGGTGCAGCACCCTCCAATTCAGACAAGATGGCGACACCTGCTGGCCGACCCTCAGCATTATTTATTTAATGTGAAAACAGATTCCGAGTGTATGCCGCATCCTGCCAGCAGAGGCTCATCATATTTGATTTATTACTTCGGTAAATCAGACCCTGAATATTTTCTACTCTTTCCCGCCTGAGCTATAGCCTTATTTATCCTTCGATGTGAGGGAAAGCGAAGAAACCTGTGGCATCGGGTGAATCAATAACAGTGTGAAAAAGGCCGCTTTCATGAAACACGTGTAAACTTCACGTAAAACAAACCATTGGCAATACGCCATACAAACGAGATAAAAACCCTGGCCTCACTAAACACTGAACCACATAACCAGCCACCTCCCCTAAGACCCTTTGACCAGGGCTTTAAGGGGGGTGAGAAAAATGGGTGTCTCTCAAAGGGCCGTGGCCAATGTAATTAAGTGCGTGGCTTAAAAACACATAAGATAGAAATCTGTGCTTACCATAGTGTGTTGCCCAACTTGTATTTTGCTGTTTCTGTCATTGCATCCAGATATATGATACAACAACAAGTAACATCATGCCTACAAGAAGTCAGGACTATTGGCTTTGTCAATGGTTGTCAGTTACATAAGATAAATAGGAAGCAACTATGGCTTGTATGTAATATTGAAAAAGCTTCCACTTAAAGCCCTGGTGACACCACAATAATGTTGCTGCTCCTGAGTTTCAAAAAGAGAAGGGAAATCCAGAGAGAAAATGACTCTCTTTGAAGGATTTCCCTTCCCCTACAACACTCACCTGGCATGACGTCATGCCGTAACTTCTCCACTAGTGAGAAGTGGGCAGTGTGAGAACGTGCACATCATGTGCCTGCTGTCACTGCAGTCCGTGGAAAAAATGGACCGCCTGTGCCATGGCACAAAATAAAGCCCGATAGAGCCCTGTTTCGAGGCGCCCTTTAAAAACCTGCTGATGCTCAGCACCGGTGAGACCCGGCCCACTTAAAGCCCTACCCTTAACATTTAGGGTGACCAACCATTCGTAAATTTCATGGACCGTCCGTAATTTGGACCTCACGTCCGTTGTCCGTGAAGATCCCTTTTACAGACACCTTTTGTCCGTAAATTTGGGCCTTGCAGGGAGCAGTGCTATTCCCCTGCGAGAGGCCTCAGCTCCCTGATGGGGCAGCCTCACACTCACCCTCGCAGCACAAGAGCAGCCCCACCCACCCATTGTCATCCTGTATGCTGGTAATTGCCACATACAGAATGGCAATGGGCCAGTCTGGGCTGTTACTGCATGTGGTGGGCCTCCTCCTGCCACAGTCTAGGGCAGGGCATTCTGTTAGATGGAAGTAACGTATAAAAACAAATGTCCAACAACGCACATGCTGCTATGTGCCAGTTCATGAAAAAAAGCCAGGGAAAGAAGTTAAAAAGAAGAGGTTATAGTTCTTTCACAGTCTCATCATTTCAGAGCTGAATACTTTTTACTATTATATACAGCAAAGCCATAGATGCTGCTTTTTTATTTATTTTATGCAACTAACACCCATTGACAAATCCAATAGTCATACCTTGTTGTAGGTCAAATGTTACTGGATGCAATGATAGAAATAGCAAAATACCAGTCGGGAGGCAAACAATGCTCTGCACATAGTTTTAGCTTAGGTGTTTTAAACCACGCCCTTAATTACATCATACATGCCCCTTTGAGAGATCCCCAGTTTTTTCATCCCTCTTAAAGCCCTTGAAACAACCCCATGTCACAGTCACCTCACTTCATGGCACTGTGCAAAAGTGCATGACTCATGACTTACAAGTTTTCCGTTGCCTATGTGCAGGGGCATAGTGAACCTTCCCCCACCCCTTGCTTTAGGAACTACAGCGGGGTTGAAGTTCTTGATGGGCCTCTTCTGTCTGCAACTCAGTAGGCAAAGGCTCAGCTCATGTGAACAGGTGAGTGAGTGAGTAAGTAAAGGAATGGGTAAATGGCTGGATGGATCAGTAAAAGGATGAATGGATGAGTGAAAGGGTGGATTAATGGATAATGAGAGAAAGGATAGATGGATGAGCGAGTGGAAGGATGGATGAGGGTTTATAGATGGATGCATGGGTGGAAGGGTTGATGGATGGGTAAAGGGTGGATGGATCAGTGAAAGGATGAATGGATGAGTGAAAGGGTAGATGATGGGCGAGTGAATGGGTGGATGGATGAGAAAAATGATGGATGGTTTGATAAATTGATAAATGAAAGGGTGAATGGATGGATGAATGAAAGAGTGGATGTAAGGATGGACGAGTGAGTGAAAGGGAGGGTAGATGGACAAAAGGATGGATAGATGAGTGAAAGGGTGGATGGATGAGAGAAAGGATGGATGGATGGATGAGTGAAAGGATGGGTTCATGAGTGGATGAGTAAATGAATGGGTGGGTGGATGGGTGAAGGATGGATGGAAGGATAGACGGCTAAGTTGAAAGGGGAATGGAGAGAGAAAGGGAGGATGGATAGATGAATAATTGGCAGAATGGATGGGCGAATGGGCGCATAGATGAGCAAAAGGATGGATTGAGTGAAAGAGTGGATGGATGGATGGATGATGGATGGATGAGTGAAAGGATGTATTGGGTGGAAGGGTAGATGGATGGATGATGGATGGATGGATGAGTGGAAGGGTGGATGGAGGGATAGATGATGGATAGGTTTGCAAATGGTTGAAAAGGTTTGGATATGGATGGGCACACAGATGGAAGGACAGAATGAATGGTGAAAGACTGAATGATGGATGAAATCATAAATAGATGGCAGAATGTACATTTGAAATGGTAGATATCAGGGGTTTGATGGAAGGATGAATGCCTAGATCCCTGGACAAGAGAGCTGTTCTGGGGAGGGGTGTGGTGATTTACTGTGCTTTCTTGGTACCATAAGAGCTTTAGTTCAAAGTGGGAGGTGTTTTAATTTTATGGCTACTCCTTTGCCCATGTGTTACTATTCTGTATTGATGTGTGCTTATGTGCGGGATGTATACGTCATGCATATGACATTTTGAGTGACACCCAACTGCTACTTGAATGTTACACTAGTAATTGTAAATGTTTGCATGTTTTGTTTTAGGTGTAAGGTTTTACAGAGAGCCTCATAGTGCCATGAGCTGTGCTTGAGATGTATATTGTGTTTGTAGCAATAGACAAGGCGTAAAAAAACTATATATAATGTATCGACAGTGCCTTCTTTAAGAAAGCTCCAGGGAAAAGCACCTTTGTGACTTCCGTCAGCTAGTGCAACTCTCTGTGAAGCCCCCATAAGCAAAGACAGATTCCATATTTTAAGTTCCACTTGCTGAAACACCCCTAATGCATTCCCTATAGTGGGTTCATCACAGCAATCTTCCCCTTAGTTCACCTATGCGTGCTGCTTTACATCTAACTATCAAGAACAAAAACAAGGGACACCCTACTCACTCGGAACCAGGGTAAATTGTATGAGACAGAAACAGCGGTTCCTGCGGAAAAATATTTATCTATATATGCACAATCGCAATGGTTACGGGTTACATCGATGTCAGAAGGAAAGTAGACGAGAACACTTCTGGCTGTATTAACAATGTTTCTTTTATATTTCAAAGAGTATATAAATATATACATAAACAAACAAACACAATAGTGCTTAGTGTCCCCAGTGTAAATGGAATAATTATTAATGGTCGTCTTAGAAAATTTTGGAAACCAAGTTATATATGTCACAAACTCACTAGTTTTTGTTTTTGTTGGTTCCATTTACACTGGGGACACTAAGCACTATTGTGGTTTTTAGTTTATGTATATATTTATACACTCTTTGAAATATAAAAGAAACATGGTTAATACAGCCAGAAGTGTTCTCGGTCTCCTTTCCTTCTGACATCGATGTAACCCGTAACCATTGCGATTGTGCATATAATTATCAATATAGATCAATAGTTTTCCGATGGAACCACTGTTTCTGTCACTTACATCTAACAATGGCACTAAGATATGAGATGCTAGTAACAAAGTCTATCCAAGCAGATTTTCCTGACCACTTCTCTCACCAAACATGTTTCCTCAGGATCATGAGTTGTAAACGAATTATCAGACTGGACAACCCAGTGCAGTAACAATATACATATATTATTATCATATGAAATACCATAAAAAGACCTGCACAATTGCTCAAAGATGTGCGCATACCGAAAAAAGTGAAGTGCACGATTTTCTCAACCAAATATAATTATTTTGACTTGTACTTAAGTGGTTGTCTATTTAGTTACTTATATACTTTCGCACAACTTCCTCTGAGGTGTCTGTAAAACTTACCTTTTGTCCCAAAGTTTTGTCCTGAATTTTGACCTTCTATCCTGAATTTTTGTCCTGAATTTTGACCCTTTGACCTGAAATTTTACACTTACCGTCCTGAATTCGCACCCATGCCAGCTGGTCACCCAGCCTAATTCAAACAGAAAGTCCTCATTCTAAGCTTCCTCCATCCAGACAGTGCATATGCTCTAATCTTGTTACCTTCCTCCTGTCTTCCAATATTCCCCCCAAGTTTGTAGATTTATATAGCACAGCTTATCACTCGTGAGGGTATCCAGGAGCTGTCCATGGGCACAGGGAGTGATTTGCCCAGAATCACAGGGTGTTGCCCTGAGGCCGAGACTCGAATCCGCCCCCCCCCCCCACCAGAGTCGACAGCTCTGGCCGCTACACCACATCCTCTCACCCTCCTGTCTTGCCCACACACCTCTCAACATGGACCTCAACATAGCCAGCTTTCCTTGGAAGGGCTTGAAAACCTGTCAAAAAATGCCACCATAAAAAACTTACTGCATGTTTCTGCTCCCCCTAACTGCTTTGCATACAAAGCCACCCGCAACAATGCACCCCAAAACTCCGTCATTAAAGTAAATAAAGCCCCATTCCTATGAAGGATAAATGGAACCCGCGTCATCCTCAAAGAAATGCACTAACTCATCCTTAATGTCTTGGTGCTCCATCATAAAAATCCCTTCCGCCCTAAAAAGCTTTCTCGGTTCACTGATAGAATATCAACGCCCAAAATATCCCCATACACAAATATCAAGTCATAAATATCGATGTCAAAAATATCAACATCCTATATTTATAATGGTAAGTATAAACAAATCGGAAAAAATATAGATGCATAAAATATAGATGTACAAAATATCGATTTTTTTCATTTATATAAAAATTAATGGTAAATAAATAAAAGAATAACATTAACTTAGAAAATTATTTAGATGTAATATACATTTTAACAAATATAAGAAATATATTAAATTAAAAAAATATTTAAACACACATATATAAAATATAATATATATACATCTATTTACTTTAAAACAATTATTAAACTATTCATTTTAATTCCCTTTATAATTTTATAAATATATAAAACTTTACAAATAAATATATCTATATTTACATACACTTATAACATAAAATCCTATTAAAAAAACATTATATTATAAATTAAAACATTAAAATATTTAATAGTCTTTAAACTTACATTTTGCACTCCATTCAGTGCAACGGTAGGGAAAGTGTTGGATAGCGGAGGAGTAAAAATGACTATTGCCACTCCAGTTAGTGCAACAGTAGGGAAAATGTTGGATAGCGGACTAGTAAAAATGACTACTCCCACTCCAGTGACCTCAACAATACGGAAAGTGTTGGATAGCGGAGGGGGAAGTGTTGGATAGCGGAGGGGTGAAAATTACTATTCCCACTCCAGTGAGTGCAACAGTAGGGAAAGTATTGGATAGCAGAGGGATACAAATTACTGTTCCCACTCCTGTGAGTGCAACAGTAAGGAAAGTGTTGGATAGCGGAGAGGTAAAAATTACTATTCGCACTCCAATGAGTGCAACAATAGGGAAACTGTTGGATAGAGGAGGGGTACACATTACTATTCCCACTCCAGTGAGTGCATCAGTAGGGAAAGTGTTGGATAGCGGAGGGGTAAAAATTACGATTCCAAATCCAGTGGGTGCAACAGTAGGGAAAGTGTTGGATAGCGGAGGGGTAAAACGTACTATTACCACTCCAGTGTGTGCAACAGTAGGAAAAGTGATGGATAGCAGAGGGGTAAAACTTAATATTCCCTGTGCAGTGAGTGCAACAGTAGGGAAAATGTTGGATTATGGAAGGGTAAAAATTACTATTCCCACTCCAGTGAGTGCAACAGTAAGGTGTCGTGTTGGATAGCGGAGGGGTAAAATGTACTATTCTCACTCTCGATAGTGCAACAATAGGGAAAGTGTTGGATAGCGGAGGTGTAAAAATTAATATGTCCACTGGAGTCAGTTCAAAATTAAAAACAGCAAAATATCAACAACAACACAAAAGATTTTTAAAAAAAACCAAATTAATATTCCCACTCCAGTGAGTGCAACAGTAAGGAGTCGTGTTGGATAGCGGAGGAGTAAAATGTACTATTCCCACTCCCGTTAGTGCAACAATAGGGAAAGTGTTGGATAGCGGAGGTGTAAAAATTAATATGTCCACTGGAGTCAGTTCAAAATTAAAAACAACCAAAATATCAACAACACAAAAGATTTTTTTTTTAAAACCAAATTAAACATATATAAAAATATTAAATATTACAAAAGATAGAAACAGATTATAATGTTAAAAAGATCTAACAAATACCTAGAAAGATTATTCAAAATTTGTAAAAGAAATAATTCACAAACAAAAAACAATTTTAAATAGAAATTATTTATAAACAAAACAATAATTATTACATAAATGTAATCTTTTTTATTTCCTACACTATAACACCACATAATTCACAACACACATCTACATTTTAAAAAGAATGTACCTCCATAATTAACATATTTGATTATCAATTAAAGAAATATTATTAATTAAAAAACAAATTAAGACAGCTAAAAATTCATTTCCTCCCCAAACATTACCCCTATAAAACCAAAACCCGCACACAAAATAAAAATAAACAATTACCATAAATATTTATCAATTGATGAGTTAATATTAATAATCAACTAATTATTAATTAATTAATTAAGCATAAATTACTTTCCTCCCTCTACCCCACTAGACACCACAACGCACACCTAAAAATCATTACACAATTTCTATACCTAATTTTACATTAATAAATTAATATAAATTAACAACTTATTAATTCATTTAAAAGAATTTACTTCCCACCCTTTACCACTATAAACCCCACAACTTACATCTAGAATTAATTACACAATTCATGTATTTAGATTTTAATAATTATTTAGCATTAATTAACAAACAATTATTAAGTAATTATAAATAAATTACTTCCCACCCTATTCCCCTATAAACCCCACCACCGCTCCTAAAATAATTACACAATTTACATAATTCATTACCAATTAATAAATAATTAATAATAAATTAATTCCCACACTTAACACTATGAAATATTAATTAAATAAATATGAATAAAGAAAAAATATGAATACATTTTTTATTAAATTATTTCCCACCCTATTCCCCGATACAACCTGCTCCTACAAAATATGACACAATTAAAATAATTACTAATTAATTAATTAAAAATAATTAACAACCAATTAATATCTAATCAATAATAAATTAATTCCCACAATTAACACTATAAAATCTAAATTATATAAATATTAATCCATAAAAAAAGTATTAATTTATTATATTAAATTAATTCCCACCCTATTCTCCTATAAACCCAAAACCCGCTATAGAACTAAAAAACCCAAAATATAATTAAAATAAAATTCATAACTACTAAAAATGTAACACATATATTAAAAAACAAAAGCAATTCTTATACAAAAAAATCACATACTTTTAAAATACATACTAAAATACATAACACTAATTAAAACATCAATATTTTAAACAACTATATTTTTGCAAATGATATTGACTTCAATATTTCCAAAAACGATATTTCTTACCTGCAAGTCGAAATTCTTGACTACGATATTCTTGCTGTCGATATTTCTGTATCACGATATTTCCAACTCCCATATTTGTGTATGTCGACATTTAAAACTCGATATTCTGTCTGTGCACCAGCTTTCTCATATCCTTGTTGCATTTACGCCTCATCCTCTCAACAACCTCAGGCCTCCTGACATCTCTCCATTCCCTCTGTGGCAAAACTCTGCCTGTCCACAGCCATTTGCTCTCCAAAATGTCTTCTTTCATACCCTTTAATAGGGCTAAACCTTTCATCTATATTAAGTTCTTCTCCCCTAAATGAATAGGCATAAAACCCGTGCAGGAGAAGGCTTCCGTCAATTTATTTATTTATTTTATTGAATGAGTTTTATATAGGGCTGGCTAGACCCGAAGGTATCAGAGCGCTTTACATGAGATTCCACAAAGTTACAAAAATTACATCAGGTAACAGGTTACATCACTTTCTACTAAAACATTTTAAGAGTATAGAAAATGAGATAAATGGAGCATAGAGGAGTAAGGGGATAGGGTGAAGGAGTAGGAGGGAGATACGAAGTCAAGACAAGGGAAAGTCTGCCCCAATTCCGGCTGGGTAGGTGATGGCCTAGGGGGAAATCCACGGCCCATCTCCCCTTTAGCAATCTGGTAGCTCCACCGGGCTTCTGCCAAATAGCAAAGTCTTGGCTAAAAAACAAATAAAGAGCATAGGAAGGCGAGATAAATGGAGCGTAGAAGGGTAGGGGGAAGGGTAAAGGGGTAGGGGGAGATACGATGGAGAGACGAAGGAAAGTCTGCCCAAAGTAGGTAGGTAGGTGATGGCCGAGGGGGAAGCCCACAACCCATCTCCTCTTTAGCTAACAGGTAGCTCCACCGGGCATCGGTCAGCCAGCTAGGGCTCAATGGTCGGAGAAGATCACATAGTTTATGTCATGATGGGAGAGCCGGGTGGGGGAGGATGGTGGAGGGGCACCCCTAGCCTCGCTGGTGTAAACTCGATGTGCCAGTCCATAGAGTCCGGTGTGGTTGGAGAGGCTTCTCTACTACAGACCAGTGGAGCGAGAAGGGGGTGGGTGATGTAAGGGCTTTGAGAGTGAGGAATAGTAGGTAGGAACCTAGTTGTTTAGTCCATTTGTGTGGTGGCCATGACGAGGTCAGGCACCCGGGTATTCTGAGATCATTCATCTGCTGCCTCCTGATGACTGGGGCTCGCACGGCCGCCATGTTGGACTCAGGCATCCTCCTCCATGAGTGTATTCTTGCTGACCCCCATCACCCCCCACACTGTTTCTCCGAGGGGTCAGGGACCGGGGGGGGGGGTTCAGGTTTAGACAGCCACCCTCTGTTGCCCCCTGTTAGCGTCCTGAATGCCCCTCACAACTAAGACGAGGTGGGGGGCGGGTGGGGACACCGTGTCAATTCACGAGCTGTATCACGAGCGGCGCGTTCGGTGGTACCATGGTCGGGCCGTTTTCTCTACATCTTTAATTCGGAGCTATATGGAATTTCGCCACTTCAATAGGGTTTCTGTTGGCCTTTGTTGCAATTTTGTCTGGCCACCCCTTCTGTTGTTGGTTCACCGCACTTGGTGTGCAGCTTAGTGGAACCGCATTACCTTATTAGGCTACTTACGCATTACAGCCTTGATCCCTATGCTGATTTACATTTCTTTCAACGCGGCATGGCTGAAGAACGTCATTCTCACAGTAACATATATTGTTTTTGATTCATCTATTCCTTTTGTTATTAGGAACTCCATTCTTTGGACTCATGCTCAATCAGCCACAATTTTTTGATTTATCCTCAGGCTGCATTTCAAGCTCACCACAGTCTTCTACTTTTTTGAGACTGTTCTTAATTATTAGTCGCTGACTACGTGTGGATCTTCTACCAACCTTGGTTTGACGGCAAATTTATTAATAATCAATCTTTAGCCTTGAGAAAGTCTGAATACTGATTAGTACAGACAAAACACATGTTGGCTGTTTTATATGCTGGAAATTATTCTAAATAAAAAGAATGTTTTCTACAGAAGTCTTGTGAACTACCCATTATGTCCTGTACATTATTGGGTTTCCTTTTATAATTTCAAGATTGCTTAGATTGACTTACTGAATTTGGATCAACATATTTCCACAATATTGTTTCTTTTCTTGGACCAACTTTAACTTATGATGGGTGTGCTGTATTAGCTTATTCTTTGGTTGTGAAGTTGCATGTTGTTCTAGACGTGCTAATAGCACCCTTGGGTGGTGGGTGCCTCAAGCCAGCCAAGCACCCCTCTGTACTTACAGCAACTTGTTTATTATTCACGCCATTGACTGTTAGTTTGCATAATATTTGTTTACTTTGATGTGCGGTTTTTCCATTTCAGGGAACGCTACTACCCTTTTCTGTGATTAAAAACATTATAAAGTTGACCTCATCAACCATTCGCCAGTCAAGGCCCTCTTTTGCATTCACTCTCCTAGCCCCCGAAGCCCAAAACTTTGACCATGTTTGTCTATATTCTTGTCATGTGGAGTCTGAACCTTTGATCAGTTCCATCACAGGGCCCATCCAAAAGACCACAGGTGCCCAGGCATGAATGTCTTCCTCTAGTCTGCCCATGGAATCTCTGCCACTGCCAATGGGAGAGAGCATCCACAATGTAATTGTCTACTCCCTTAATATTGAAAGCCCTAAAAGTCACATTGTACATGCTACACCTCATATGCATGTTAACAATATTGACAAATACCAAGTTGTCCACATTGAAAAGCACCATCTTATTAGTGAAGTGCGCACCCTGAAGACATACAGCAACCACCAAGGGAAAGAACTCCAAAAAGGCAATGGTGTGTCCACCGCATTTCCATTCTTCTGGCCATGACTTTGTGCACTAGTGCTCTTCACAAACAACACCAAAACCAAAACCACCTGCAAAACCTGAATACAGTTCAAAAGACCACTCTGCCTCCTCCTCAGCCCTTCTGTAGGAACACCATGGAAGTCCCTAAAAAATCAATCAGGGGAATTGTACGTGCGCTACTCACCCATGAGGGTCTCAAGGCGCGGGGGGGGGGAGGAGGAGGTCCGCATTTCCGTTCAGTCGAAGAGCCAGGTCTTGAGTGTCTTCCTGAAGATGTTCAGGGAGGGGGCGCGTCTGATATCGATCGGGAGCTCGTTCCAGTTCTTGGCCGCAATGTAGGAGAAGGCTCTTCCAACTGTCCTGGCTTTGCGGATACGCAGGATTTTGGCAATGTCGGTGGATCGGAGGTTTCTCTTGGGTATGTGGAAGGAGAGCCTCTTGTTGAGGTATTGGGGTCCGACGTTGTGGAGACATTTGTAGACATGGGTGAGAATCTTGAAAGTGACTTTCTTCTCTACTGGGAGCCAGTGGAGGTTGCGCAGGTGTTGGGTGATGTGTTCGTGTGGATGGATGCAGAGGACGAGTCTGGCTGCAGTGTTCTGTATGGTCTGGAGTTTGTGGAGCCGAGACTTGTTGATTCCGGCATAGAGGGCGTTTCTGTAATCCAGTCTGCTGATTATGAGTGCTTGGGGACAGTCTGCCTTGATTCGGGGGGATCCATTTGAAGGTCTTTCGGAGGATGTGGAGGGTGTTGAAGCAGCTGGAGGTGATGGGGTTGAGCTGTCGGAACATGGAGAGAGGAGTCGAGTTTGATGCTGAGGTTTTGGGCGTGGTCCGTGGGGGTGGGAGGGCTGCCGAGGGCGGTGGGCCACCATGTGTTGACTCATGCAGAAGGGTAGGGTCCTAGGACGAGGACTTCTCTCTTCTCTGAGTTGAGCTTCAGGCAGCTGCTGCTCATCCAGGATGCGACTTCCTTCATTCCTTCCTGGAAGTTGAGTATGGTGGTGGGGGGGTCCTTGGTGAGGGAGAGGATGAGTTGGGTGTCGTAGGCGTAGGATACTATGCTGAGTCCGTGCTGTCTGCCAATGGCGGCAAGGGGGGCCATGTAGATGTTGAAGAGTGTGGGACTGAGCGATGATCCTTGGAGCACTCCGCAGTTGATTTCTGTGGGTTCGGAGAGGAAAGGTGGCAGTCTGATACTTTGGGTTCTACTGGTGAGGAAGGAGCGGAACCATTCGAGAGCTGTTTCCTGTATGCCTTCATCGAGGAGTCTGGCAGCGAGTGTGTGGTGGGAGATGGTGTTGAATGCTGCAGAGAGGTTGAGCAGGATTAGGGCATCCCTACCCTCCTTGGTCAAGGAGGGTAGGGATATTGTCTGTGGCGGCAAGTAGAGCAGTTTCGGTGCTGTGATTGCTTCGGAATCCGGATTGGGAGGGGTCAAGGATGGAGTTTTCTTCAATGAACTTTGTTAGTTGGGCATTTATTTATTTATAAGGTTTCATACAGCGCAAATATGACCCACAAGGGTATCAGAGCGCTTTACAGTATACAGTTATTGAACAAAAAAGATGAGGTACTATGCAAGCATATGATAGTTGTCATTTCGTACAAAAGAGGTATATAGTGTATGGATAACATATGTGACCAGTAGTCAAAACATAATACATGGTCATTAAACATTAGGTGGTTGAGGTCATAAACATACATATAATATTCTCCTTCAATACACAAGAGGTAGGCAGTGAAATGCAGATCATGTAGGAGACTCGTGGTCAACCTAGAATTCAGTCTTAGGACGTGAATTTGTTTCTAAGGAGTATTTTTACATCTTTTTGAAGGTGGAAAAGGAGGAGATTCCACATATCCCAGGAGGGGATGTATGACGGTACGACGCGTACCGTCACAACGCATGCTTTTACAACGCGTCTTTTACAACGCAAGTCATAATCACGACTTGCGTTGAGGGCGCGGATAGTAAATAATATAATTTACTATTCCAACACCAGTCCCCGTGGATATTAGGGAAGGTGTTGGAATAGTACATTTACTATTCTTTATCCTCTAGCGCCCTCCAGCGCAAGTCGTGGTTACGACTTGCGTTGTAATGGACGCGTTCTAAAAGTACTGCGGTGTAAAATCCGCGTCGAAAAGGATGTTCCCCCCCAGGAGGTAAGGAGTTCCAGATCTTTGGAGCAATCCCTGAGAAAGCTCTGCAATCAGTTATCTTTTTATGGAAGAATTGTGGATTCAGAAGTAAAGAACTCACGCTGCGTAGTTGTCTGCGTCCTCCCGAACGCTCCAGCTTTAGAGCTAAGTAACTGGGTGTATTGGTATGCAGTGCTTTTGTGGGTCATGCAAGCGACCTTTAGGTGTATTCTTGCCTCGTAGGGCAGCCAGTTCCGAGCTTTCAGGGTCGGAGAGATGTGGCTATTTCTTTTTGTTCCTGATACCAGTCTTGCCGCAGCATTAAGCGACGCCCTCAGCGGAGCCAGCTTGTATTTGGGGAGACCGCAAAGAGTGGTGCTTCCATAGTCTAGTCTTGGTAGCACTAGGGCTTGAACTGCCGTTTTTAGGTCGGCCTGTGGGAGGAAGAGTTTGAGTTTCCTTAGTATACTCAACTTGTGATTAGCTCCCTTGGTGGCATTAGTAATGTGCGCCTGCATATTCAGTTGTTTGTCTATGGTGACTCCCAGGGATTTCGCGGAGTCAATGATGAGGGGAGCGCAGTCAAATGAGGTTAGGTGTTTCAGCCAAAGATCTATCTTAGGAGTGTGATTGGGTGGGGAGGTGAGAAGGAATTCTGTTTTTTGTATTATGCATGAGATGGTTGCCAGTGAGCCAGCTTTGCGTGTTCTGTAGAATAGAGTTGAGGAAAATGAAGTCTTCTGGAGTGGAGATTTTCAAATGCAGTTGGGTGTCCTCCGCATTCAGGTGATTTAGAATGTTCGCTGAGTTCAAGGTGTTCGCCAGGGGTTCCATTAGTAGGTTGAAGAGAATGGGTGATAGAGCTGAGCCCTGTGGAACGCTTAGGGTGACCGTGGAAGGTTGAGAGAGTGAATGCTTCGTCTTGATTCTTTGTGTTCTCTTATTCAGGAAGGAGTAGAACCATTGTAACACTGTTCCCGTAAGGCCCATCCTTCGTTCCAATTGGGACAATAGGTTGTCATCAGTAGGCATGATTCGTTGTGGTCTAGCACGATCTTCTCTGTGACTTTGACCGTGAAGGGGAGGAGGGTGATGGGGCCGTAGTTCCTGAGGTCTGTGGGGTTGTCTGACGGCTTCTTGAGCAGGGTTCTAACTTCTGTTCATTTCTAGTCACTGGGAAAGTTGCAGGTGTTGAGGGTGGTGTTGATGGTGCGTCGTAGTTGGAGAGCGATGGCAGCTCTTTGGTAGATGTGTGGTGGCCATGGGTCCATGGGGGCCCCTGAATGGTACCTTTCTTGGTCAAAGTGGTGACTGGGATCTAGTGGGAGATGGTAGTCTGGCTCTCGTTGCTGGAGAGGGAGCTGATTTTGGCATCTGGTGTCTGGTCGTTGAAATGGTGGTAGAGGCTCTTGATTTTCAGATGGAAGTAGGATCTGAGCTTGTCGCTGAGGTCCTGGGAGGGGGTGATGTCGGTGGTCTCGCTGGGGGGGCTTGGTAAATTCCTGGATGACGCTGAGGAGTTCATTGGAGTTGCTGGAGTTTGTGATGATCTTGTTCCAGATAAAGGTCCTTCACCCCTGCATTCAAGAACACCCTGGGGCAAGGAAGTAAGGAACAAGAAAGGGCCAAACATAATCTCTAGCAAAAAGCATGACCAACACTCACAGCTTTACAGTCAAAATACAGATGTCAAATAAGCACCTGAATGTCTCTGACCTAGCCAATTTCTTTTGCTAGCTTCCTGTCCAAAAGATCCATCTTTTCTCTTTCTTTTCCAATGTCAACCTCACCTCAATTTTCTCTTACGCCAGTTCCATTCCTAAAAGGTCAGAATATAAACTGAACCCACCATATTAGCTGGCATCAAATACACCTATGGTACTCCCCCATCTTGCATCAGTTCTTCAAACTTACCCAACAAAACAGCACATTCTAAGGATAACAGAGGACCAGCAATGAAAAAACATTGAAAACATCATCTAAATATTAAGATATATTGTCTGCTCCATTCAGAAACTCAAACAAATGCTGTAGGAAAGTACAAGAAGCCTCAAACAATGAACAGGAAATGGAACTACCCATAGGCAATGCCCTGTCCACAAAAAACCTGCAAACTCAATCCTAAACAATTCAAAATCCATGGGATGCACTGGCAATAGTCGAAAAGCTGACTTAGTATCTCACTTTGCCATAACTGATCCAGTCCCAAACTCAAGGTAATGGTGGTCCTTGCTCAAATCTTCAGGATGGATAAGTGATGTAAAAGCCTAAATTCTTCATGCTCCTTCTTAGAGACTGTGCCAATTATCAATTAATCAAAGGTAAATCTCCTTCATTAGTTTTGTCCAAATAAAAACTACATGTTCCTTTACATTCCCTTGGGACCTCGTATCCCAACCTAAATCCAAACAGCAGTGAAGTCTCCCCCATCTCCCCACACAATTATTATTATTATTATTAAAAGGCTCTTCTATAGCGCATGGCCACTCGGGAGCATCCCAGCGCTTAAGACTAACCAAGCGGAGATGAATTAAAAATAGAGAACCATTATAACTAGTTTTTTGGAAACAGAAGAGTTTTTAACTTTTTCCGAAAGACAAGGAGGTTAGGCTCTGAAATCCAATTCCACAGTCAGTTAAACTTAACTGTAGTATGGGCCCTTCCCCAAGGCGTTCTGACCTCCACTACCCCTCTCTTTATCATTGCTGTCCTACTAATGGCCATCTTGAACCCCTCAAATTCTTGTACAACATTGCCTATGACCCACACTGCATAACTGTGCGCTTCCCACTGAACTTGGAGCATTTGTGCCAAAAACATCAGAACTCTCTGTTGAATACTCCCTTGTATGCCCATAAGGCCCTTGCAGGCCCATCTTGTCCGAGTGCCACTAAACCCAATTCTCCTTGGATGAGAAGTCGCTAAACGGGTCCGCATATTAGCGGCCAGCCGCTTGCAGTATATGTCATTGGTGCCAGCCTGGCCGTTGTCATTGTCTACAAAAACAATTCATTGTCCAGCTATCCCCAAATCCCATCCACATCTTCCACTCACCATGCCCTGAACTCTTTGTCATACATAACCCACTCCCACCCGCAAAAAGTTAATTGCACCTTCCGGACCATATCAATGTATGTAAAGAAGGCCAGACATCATTTGGGAAATGTTTGCAATATCTGCTAGAATAGAAAAGTACGGTAGCCATCCAATTCTCTATTGTAACCGCACCCTGGGACTCTTGGAAACTCATACTCTTCTTCTTTTGTGCCCTCCTCTGCCCTCACCTCTCTATGTAAGAGCCTGATTACTTCAATTTACTTCCCTTTCCAGATAAGCTTCTTGGTCTACGCCATTAAATACACCCAACCAGCTTAGTAACTCTTATGTATGAAAGGCTCTTGTGTTTAATTACCTTACTCTCCATGTCTCTTTTAATATCCTCACCCATTAAGTCCCGTTTATCACTCACGCCTGCATCCTTAGTCTTTACCTGCTATAGCTTCTTGTTCACTCTGGGCCGGGACCTTGATCATGCACATACTTGCCTTACTTCACCTCCTTACCATCAGTTGTGTCAAGAACACATACCACAAAGTGCACCACAACTTTCTTCCCTATGTTCATTGACCCTACCTTTGTGTAAGGTCAGGGCTTGCACAAAAGTTTGCCGTCCTGATGCCAGCCATGATTTTATTTGGATGGATAACCTCTCGACTGATCATCTGATCTCTCACCCTGAAGCTGCGTCTCTCTGGCCGCTTGGCTGTCCTCATCCCCCAACACCCACCTATCCTTTGGTGCTGAATCCTTCTTGACCTTCCCGCTGGCACTAGCTCTACAAAAGATGGCTCAAACTGAGCCTGGTAATTATTACCCCCAACGCCTTCACTCAGAACCATGGCTAATTTAACATTAGTAAATACAGCCCTATTGCTAGGGGCCATCCACTCAACTGACTTCCTGTGCACCTGTTGTGCAGTAATAGTTCTCTGGTATCTTCCATACCACCACACTACCATCATTTTCTTCCCCTCTTTCATCATTCTCCAGCCACGCCTGTACCTGGGCGCAGTAGGGCCCTTTGTTTGCTTTTTCTATCAGTCCCCTAACCCTGTCTAAGGCCCGAGACTGCCACAGCCCTCTTTCTTTGTCTGCTGATTGGGCCTGCAGTCACTAGATACATCTAGAGGCAGGCCAGCATCACATATTGGCTCTCCCACCTCCTCCACTGCCAGCACCACCTCCCTAGGACCTGATGGCACTGCGTTCTTGAAGAAATCGGCACAGCCGGCCTCCTTCGATGAAACTGGTAAGTTATTTGTCTACTCCAACCTAAGCTTTGTTACTAGCTCTTGTAGCCCCTGCAGCCTCATGCTGTTTCCCAGACACTGCCACCATGCACACTTCACCTGTGGCAGGCTTGTCCTCCTACCCAGCACTCAACTTATTACCCATATCCACCATAACTTGTTTGCCTCTCAGAACAGCCTCTCAGCTCTGGAGAGCCAGCCTCTGAAGATGCCTCATCTTCTCCTGCCATTGCACCCAACCCAACTGTCACCCACTTCAGTTTGCTTTTTAGGGGAGAGCAGACAAAAATAATCACTGCTACGCCCCAGTCAACCACCTCCTAGGGAACCAGGCCTGGTATAACACCACAGGCTTAGTAAGATTGGCCCTACCCACCACCTCTTCATCGATACCCACGTGTGCTTGTCATCTACAACAAAACTAACTTTCACCCTTGCAGCTTTTCAAGAAACCTGACACCACACCTACCCTAAGTCTCAAAAGCTAAAACTCACACTGTCCCTGCTGACCAGCATGCTTGGTATTGAGGAACAGAGATGCAGTTAGCCCTAACTGGCCTTTTGTTTCAAGTTCTTGACTCTACCTGCAAGAAATCAGGTTACTGGTTGAGGGGGCAGAAACTCTACTGAAGCATCAACCACATTTCTTGTCAGGGTAAACACAAGTAAACCCCCAAATTAACCTATGCCTAACCATCTAGAAGCTTGGCACAGTCCCTCTGGTAGCTTAGCTCAGGATTAACTTAAAGGCAATGTGTAAAGTATTTATGTGGCACTTCAAACCGTAGTAAAGTGGAAACACAATGGAAGAAAAATCCCACACAAAAACAGAGTAAAATTAAATAAATTATTTGACACCAAAACAACAAAAATCCAATCAGTAAGACCAGGGATATGCAATATTAAATATTTAAGTTGTATAGCGCCTAAAATAACAAACCTCCACTCGTGATTATCAGGTTGTGCAAGACTGGGTGAAAGTCACAAGTGCAGGCCAACGCGATGGAGCATGGGCAGGATACAAGAACCAGGTTAGGCTAGTTGAAAGAGTTACTTTTAGAAGTCTAGTGCAAAGAGTCCAGTTTGCAGTGGAGGAGGGCTTGAGGAGCAGGGAGAGCATTGCAGATGGTCATCGATGTAGCGCAGTAGCAGGCCTGGAACCGCAGATGGTATTCGCTGTAACACAAAGATCTTGTCAGGCATCGCGGATGGTCATTGCTAGACATGCATGTTTGGCAGCCATCACGGGCTGTCAATGCTGTAGAGCAAAGTGTAAAGCTAACATTGCTGATCGTCGCTGGTGGTCATGGTAGGGCACAGTGTCGGGTTCACCAAAGTTTTCGTTGGATGTGGGTGTGGGCGGCATCATTTGGGCGCAAATGGGATATTTGCGGTTGTGAAGAGCACAAAACATCATGATTTCTCATTTTCTTGGAAGGGAAGCTCAATTGATGCCACCCCAAGTGTCTGGGATATGAGGGGCGCCACTTGGGGGTTCATGAACTCACTCCAGCAGAGGCCAGCAAGTCTCCAGCAGTTCCAACTGCAGGTCCTGTTGCAGGTCAAGGCAGCTGCAGAGAGGCCTTTGGAGTTTGTTATGTCCCTGTAGATCAGAAAAGGAGATCAGTCCGCCAACCTTTGGAGTCACTTCAGCCTGTGATGAAGGATGAATGTCCAGTCTTCCTTCAGAGCAAGCATGTCAGGCCTCAAGCAGCACTGGTGCAGCAAGGTACCTTCTTCTGTAGTATCCACAGGTCCAGGTGTTCATTGAAAAGTTGGATCTAAGGGTCCAATATTTATACTTGGTGCTAGCTTTGAAATAGGAAAAATTAATCTAGGCTTCCACCCCACAGGTGTTTGGAACGTTTCTTTCTCCCTATCCTAGCCCTGGCTTGTCTGGTGGCACAAACCAATAGTGTGAGACCTGTTGGCAGTGCGCAGAGACTTTGTGATGTGCAAGTGTGATAGGTGCCAGCTCCACCATCTATAAAGTCAGAGATGGCCCATCATGTTACCAAATACTCCCTCTTTGTCTCTCTGTCGGGGAACAATACACAAAGACCAACTGCCAGCTACACCTAGTCATGTGGCTCAGGGTACAGGCTGCAGGCACCAAGTGCTTAGGACAAGAAAAATGCCAACTTCCTAAAAGGAATAAACAGGTAAAAAGCACCTTCAAGGGATTTATTTAGAATACTCTGTTCTATTGCCTTGATATATATTTTTAACTGCAAGAATTATTGATAAACTTGCCAGAGAGATATTATTCAAATGTCTTTTATCTAAGAAATATTTTTGTTCCTTGTGAGGACATAAGAACCAATGAACCAATCACAAATCAATAAATATTCAAAACACAGGTATATTTAGAAAACAGTTTTATCTTTTGAAATTTATCAAGGGTACTACACAGCTATACAAAACAATGTAACAAAACGAAAATAAATACAATTGTATAATCCTTCAATGTCACTATTGTAAACACTTCTTCTCAGTGTACATTATTTTCCAGAAGAGAGTGTAAGTGTCGACATTTCAGTCTCTATGCATTTGTCCATGAGACCATCTTCAGGACTATCATAAATTTAACAGTTGACCCCTGAATGGTGTTTCTAAAGATTCAAGAATTATAGAATACAATTGATATGTATATGTCAAATCAATCGTCATTCTGTAACTTTTGTTTAAAGTGAATAGTCGTCAAAAGATACAGGTAAGTGAACTCTGGTGCTTTTTGGACGGTGTAATTAAATTTCCAGTCCGCAGCGACTTCTCAATTGAAGGAGTTTATTCTGTTAAGTTTTGTAGCACAGCGGAAATTTGGCAGTCTGCAGTCGGATTAGTAACTTCCTAAAAGGGGCATCTTCAACATTGTGAAATAGAATCCGACTTAACGACTAAAGAGGGCTTTAAATTACAATTCTTTAAAGACCAAATTCAACATTACTACCTGCTCCCAATTGACACTTATCACTTATTAAATGTAATAAGGTAACCCAATGTTATCCTATGAGAGAAGTAGGTCTTGCAGCAGTAAAAAATAAATGTAGGAGTTTTTTACTACTAGGTCGTATAAAATGTAAAAGTACATGTCCAACTTTTTAACTACATTGCGACCTGCCCCATGGGTTGTTTGGGTCCTACCCTAGGGGTAACTCAAGTGTATTAAAAAGGAAGATTTAGTCCAGGCAAATGGTCTATTTTGCCAGGTCGAAACAGCAGTTTAAAACTGCACAAACTGGCTGCAATAGCAGGCCTGAGACATGTTTAAAAGTCTACATAAGGGTGCAACACAATCAGTGCTGCAGGCCCACTAGTAGCTTTTAATTTACAGGCCCGGGGTACATGTAGTACCACTTTACTAGAAACCTACAAGTACATTAAATGTGTCAAGTGGTTGTCAGCCAGTTTCACCATGTTTCAAGGAGAGAGCACAAGCACATTAGTACTGGCTAGCAGTGGTAAAGTGTGTAGAGTCCTAAAAGGCAACAACAATGGGTTCAGAAACAGGATGGTGAAAGTAAAACATTTGGGGATGACCCTGTAGAGAGGGCCAAGTCCAACAATGCCCCTTTAGGCTATCTGGTAAATGTTGCCCCCCTTCATGATCATCACACAATATCACCCAACAGAGAAGCCCAAAAGGGGTAAGGCTCAAATGCGCCCACCACTAAACCCTCAAAGTCACAGTTAGAGGTCTCCTTACCAGAGTACCCTTTGGCATCTCAATGATGGCATCACGATGAGTAGTAAATGCCTGCCCCGAAAGGCACTAAGAGAGCCTGGCTACTTCCTGGTACAGTTCTCTGGTTCTTCCAGAGAGACAATTTAAAAAATGGAGTCAAATTGTGAATTTTACAGCTCATTTCCACCTACGGTTGCAAAAAATCAATGCGTTTTGAAGTAGCGCTCATGAAAAATTCTACTACCTAAGAATAATATTTTGAGAAAAATAGAGAATTACCCTCAAAAAGACTGAAGTGAGGGTGGAGTTTGCTTGATGCATCATCTCTGTAAAAGATGAATAAGATATAAATACATTTTTATTTAGCTGATTTTAGCTCACTGTCCAAAGAGGGGCACCTGGTAATGAATCATTACCTCATCAAACCTTTAGAAATGTTCTTTTTTGGTTTGAAGTTCAACCTACAATATATAGGAAGCTATAGTAGAGATTAAGTACATAAATAATCCATCAACTGGAGAGCCTACAGCTTCTGGGCTAGCATCACAATCTTAAGTGACTTTTTGCAGTGGATCAGGTTGAAGATGTGGAGTTCTAGGATTTTACCTAGATCCTGCCTGTAATTCTTATTGTCTGCCACAAAAGAATGGGAGCATAAGCCCAGATGCGACTCCTCTAGTAAGCGAGGTCCATTGACCCCAGCTTCACCAGTTTCTGTTGATCTGTTAGTTGCTTTTAAGAAGCTGATGGAAGTGAGGAAGGACTGACCAGCAGGTGGGGAAACAAAGGATTACGATAATTTTTTTCCCTTATAGCTCTTCATACTGCACTTTCATTTTGCAAGTGGTGTAAGCAAAATAAGTTACTATTGCACCATTCAAAGGTAATCAATTTACCAAACTGGGAAGGATGAAAGGCTGAGGCAGTCTTGTCAGAATTCGAACTGCAGCCCACCACTTCTCTCAGAGGGGAACAATCAAGTCACTAATCCATTTTGCCACAAGATCTTGCAGTGGCAGGCGCCTAAAGGGACTGACAATCGATGGTTTGCCTATGGCTCAAATACAAATTTCTCCTCTACCATAAGACAATATATGCTATGTTATGTTATGTTAGGCTCATTTATTTAGCGCACAGATGCTCCAGCAAAGGAGCGTCCTGGCGCCCGACAAGGTAGCAACACAACATAACTGGACAGAAGAGAGCAGGAAAAAAAATTTAAGGAAACAAGAAAGTTTTTACTGCTCGACGGAAAGAGAGCAGATCCCTAAGGGCGCGAGTCGCCGGGGGCAGAGAATTCCACAACACGGCAGCACGAACTTGAAAAGAGCGGCCGCCTGCCCTGCTACGCTTAAAGCGGGGGACGACCGCAAGTTCTAGTCTGAAGATCTTAAAGCCCGGGTCGGAACATAGCGGGACAGTAGATTGGAAAGGATCGTAGCAGGGGATACCTTAAGAATTTTGTAGGCTACACAGAGGGCCTTGAACCGGATCCTTTGCGCAATCGGAAGCCAATGCAGCGCACGCAGGGTGCTCCAGTTCCCTGGACTGCATCAAGGATATCCCATGAGTGTGAAGTAAGAAGATTAGAAATCCTGCTAGGGGTGAGGCAAATTACAATTTTGTCTTCAAACTTTGTGATGTCAGTAAATCTCGCATGATGGTATGATTGAACACTTTGCCAACTTTTCCTATAGGCAAAAACTGTTTCCACAAAACTCTGCATTCCACACTATTTTTCCTCCTAAACTGAAAACCCTCGTTTGCACGTCACTAAGATTGTAGAGGGAAAATTTTGCACCCCTGTCCACCTTTATTGCCTATTCAGAAAGAGTCAGTCTAAGCAAACCTCTGATGGCTAGGGAATTTTTCTGAATAGGCATATTCAAAATATGAAAGTAGATTGAACAGGTATAATGACTTCTCTATTGTAGGACCTTTAATCTAATATTCACGGTAAATGAAAACATGCAACAGTGATCAAATATTTTCTCAGGAGGACTAAAAGATTTAGGTAACATGATCATTGTGATGGAGAAAGACTTGTTGAATATCTCTGGAGACAGTGCACCTGTAGTAAGGTGACTTTTCTTGTTCTGTCTTCGCTCTCTCTTCCCTTGCTGTTCAGCCTGAGTAAGTGTGGAACGTTGACGATGTCATGGAAAGTTGGGTGCCTGATGTGAATCAGTTGGTGTCAGCAGGCTGAGCAGCTAGGAGGCTGCTCCTGGTGGGGCGTACATACAGGCCTACTTATCATCTTGGCTACAACTTAAAGCTTTAAGTTGTAGCCAAGATGATAAGTAGGCCTCTGCACTGTTACTCTTGCTAATCAAGAGTAAAGTGTTGGTGTCCTCCTTTAAACATGGTTATTTTGGCTTATCCCTTATTGACATATTCAACTTACCTATACATCCCTAGGATATGGAGTAGGAAATTCACTCAGGGACAGGATGTTAAATGCCACCTGTGGACTACTGCACCTATTGTACCACCCACAGCATGAGCCTACAAAACATGGATTTAGGCCTATCATTGCAGCCTGACTGCCATAGTGTAAAATCTGTAGTGCAACCTATTAAATTCATCCTTCTTGACAGACAAAAACCTCCCTTTAAAATATGAATAACTCCACTCAATGTAGGCCTTGTAGCCCACCATGTAGATGCATGGTATTTAGGAGATGTAGAAAATGTATGTTACCATATCCCTACAATAACAAGGCCCTAAAAGCTATTTTCACGGTGGCAGGCCTGGGTATCTTATACAGAAAACCAGAATACAGATGAAAATATTAATTGTGGATCTCAGTTTTGGGACAAGTTAGAAAAATATTTAAACCACTCTTTTAAAACATTTTCAAAGCCCAATTCAGTGGTGAAACTGGATCTTACATAAACATTTCAGAAAAATAATTTTTATAAAGTTATCTTTTTCCTGCCAATAGCTCATGGAGGCTAATTTACATTAGCTCGCCAGCAGCTGTCAATTAAATACAACCTTAATGAGGTGTGAACACTACTCCCAGAGCAGGGATAGGAGCCTGGGAGTAGGGAAGTGTTTCTTTCCCTGACAGGAAGACCAGTTGGAGTGGCCCAGGAACTTAATTAACTTCCAGGGGCCAGCCGTGTCATAAGGCAATGTCAGGTGACACTTGGAAAGGCATGGCGTTTGTCCCCATAGTCAGGTAGGCACCAAACCCAGTGGGAGGAAGCAACCCCCAGAACTAGATTTGATGGATCACAAAGGAATGGACTGCTTGCTCATTACCCTGGCCACACCTCTGGCTGGGCACACAGGTTTTGCACACACGGAGAAGGGAGTTACTATCTTGAGTATTGAGAATACATAGGATTGCCTGTACTAAGGCTAACAGGAACTAATGCAAAAGTGGGTAGGGTTGTCCCTGGGAACTTGCCTTCCATTCGTTATGGAAGTGCCAGGAGTCACCTCACCCACTAGCTGGTGCCAGGCATAAATGTGGCACCACAAGGCACCATCCTTAAAACACATTCTGAACCTGTGGAAGATCAGAAGAAGATTGAACCTGTTGCCTGTGATCTAAAACGAATTCTAGAGAACTAGGCCTGCTCCCGCTTGTACCCATGACAAAGAAATGGACTCCAAGGGTACATGGCTGACCTCCTGTGTGGTACAGGGACACAAAACACCTGCAAGAGGCCTTTTCCCTAAAGTTCCCAGCTGACGTGTGGCAACTAGACCTGTACGAGACTTTGCTTTGGCTTATGCCTGACACTTGAGTGCCTTCTGCTGAGGTTCTGAGGGCCCTAGAAGGGTACTCCTGTGGTTGTTCGGTTATCAGAAGAAAGTTTGGAGTCTTTTGAAAACATTTAATCCAGAGCTTTAGGACCCAGACCCACAGGAAAAAGTATACGATCGGAAGCTCCACAGCATCAAATTGAATTTGAGCTTTTTCACCCTCAAGGATCCATACATCTCAGAAAAAGTGACACAGTCCCATGCTGCATTGGAACTTACATCGAAAACACTAGAGGGAGGTAGAGCGAAGGGTTGGATTCCTGCTCCACAAAGTACTTAAATAAACAAAGAGAATCAAACTCAAAGAGGGGGAGAGAGTGATCGACACAAGTTGAAGCACTCAGTGTTTTGTAAAATACCCCTCACACACCAAAAGGCCCCTTGGTGTCATGCTTCATCATCGGGGTCTTCGCACCCCTCTAGCGGGATGCGGCGTGCTACGACCAACGACTACGCGGGAGCACTTATAGTAATGACTATGTGTGGTGTGAAGTGTGTGGGGTGTATTTATAAGTGAGTGGTGGGATGTGGTGAAAGATTAAAAAGTACCTGGCACATGAGTCTATAGAAAAAACTTTTATTCTGAACTCTGGCTGGTACTGTTAAAGGAAGTGCAGTGTGAGGTCGATTCTGTTAATTAAAGAACAGGACCTCTGGTGTGCGTCGACATGTTTCGGAGTCAAGCTCCTTCTTCAGGACGGGGGCACAACTTCCCCACCTTACTCAGGTATTCTCAATAAAAATAAAAATAATTGTGTATTTACAGAAAAGTGAAGTATATAGGCTAAGTGTGCCTACAGCGGTCTGCTACAAGTACAATGACCTGTAGAAAGACAAAAAAGAAAGATAAACTAATGGTTACCCTGTAGCGGGTAGTTCAAGCAGGTGCAGTCACCTGGAACCTCACCATTGCTTGTAATAAGCCCTGTGAAAAGAAAAAGGTACTCACAACACATACAACATATAACACAAAAGTACTAGGAGTTACTAGCAGTAGTAGTCATACTTGTGAAGCTTGCTTGTTGGCTTCATGAGAATAATGGAACGTCAGGGGTGTTGCTTGATTTGCAATCTGTAGTAAGGAATGATGCAGGTTTTAGTAAGTCATTCTTCACTTACTTAGGAGAAAAAGGTTCAGATGGTCGTTTTCTTGGTTGTTTTAGTTAATACTCACATAAACAGGACGCTATGATCACCGTCTTACCCCTCACGCTGCTCCGCTGGTATGAGGCGGTAATCGGGTTTTTGCTATTTATACCCTTTATTGTAATTGGGCGGAAGTGTCTACATGCCCTAACATGGGTGTTCCGCTCGTTATTGTTAATTATGTAACCATGTATGGAGCATCCGCTCATTGACCATACATAATACTCGTATGTCCGACACGGACTCACATGTAACCAGCGTCTGCGAGCGCGAGTGTCCCTTTTGCGCGCATGCGCGTTGCTTGCGTATTCATCGTCAGCCGCTCATGCGTGTTATGAAGCAGCGCTCGCTTAGGGGGCACTGATGTTTAGCGCAAGCGTGCCCTTTACCCGTGCATAACGCCGGGAAAATATTGTTAAGTTAGAGGACTCGTGGGTCGAAAAAACTTACGTTAGAGATGGCACATCAGCAGATTTCCATATTCGTGAATGAAGGCCCACATTCACGGATGTATTCAGTGATAAGAAATAACCGAAAAATGAAAATTTATTATGATCTCACATATCCACAATGATACATCTCGGTTTTGTGATTGGTACCTCATCAGTATGTCGCATGTTTCTAGTGAAACATTTTGGTTGGATAGCTGACCCCAGGGCACTTCGTCATTAAGCCCGATTTTATGGGTGCCAAGTCTGAATACCCATCTTTGTTCCTTTTGGAAGAGGCCATTCTCAGAGGGTAGTTGCTCTATGATGGTCCAATTTAGATCATTCACACAATGTTGTGCTGTCAAGTAATGTGTGGCCATTTTCGTGGTGCTTTTTTTACAGTGCACATTGCTCTTGTGTTCATTCATTCTCGTCTTCATGGCCCTCGTGGTCATACCTACATACTCGAGATTGCAGGGGCATTTTATAAGGTAGACCATGTTTTTGGAGTTGCAGTTGGAGAACCTCCTTTGCTCCCATGTAGTTCCATTTCGGAAGGTCAGTTTAGTGCTTTTCTGTGTTAGGTGGCAGCTGCTGCAGTTGCCGCAAGGGAAATGACCTTGAATACCTATGGATGGTTGTATGGCAGTTGTTGTAGGTTTTGGTCGGGTATGTACCAGCATGTCTCTGAGATTGCGTCCCCTACGGTGAGCGAACAGTGGTTTTTCCAGGTTTAGGTTACCACATGTTAGTATCTTCCAATGTTTATTGACAATTTTGGATACTTCATTGGACATAGTGTTAAATGTCGTCACACATATTGGTCGTTTGTTTTCATTTGGTTCTTTTTGTCGCTCTTCCAATAGTGCCTCCCTGTTATTATTCTTGGCCCTCTTCATCGCTTTGTCAATGATTCTGGTAGGGTACTCTCGTAGTTTCAGTTTTTCTTTCAGGTCCTTAGCCTGCAGTTTGTAGTTGGACACATCTGTACAGTTACGCCTGAGGCGTAAAAATTGTCCATAAGGTAGGTTCTCTCGCAGGTGCCTGGGGTGAAAACTATCGTATCTTAGCAGGCAGTTTCTAGATGTCGGCTTGAAATGAGTAGTGGTTTTTAAACAACCTCCTTCTGCGTATATATTCAAATCCAAGAAGATCAACATTTGGTCTGAGATCGAGCTCGTGAATTTAAGGAAGGCGTTCTGGTTGTTTAACCAAACTTGAAAATCTTCCGCGGATTGTCGGTCACCTTCCCAGATGACAAGGATGTCGTCTATGTACCTCCTCCAGCATTTTATATTGGATCTGTATGGGTTCAAGTTGTGAAGAATCCTGGTGGTCTCGAGGTGGTGTACGTAGAGCCCGGCCAGACTTGGAGCAAAAGTACTGCCCATACTGGTCCCGTGGCATTGCTGATAAATCGTGGTTTTATATTGGAAAAAGTTTTTTTGCAGTGCCAATGAAATGCATTCCAGCACTAGCCCTCGTGGTGTTTGATATTTCCATTGTGTGGAAAATAAGACTTCTTCGATGATCAGGAGTGTTTCATCGTGGGGTAGGCTAGTATAAAGACTTTCTACGTCTAGACTGATCAGGAGTTGAGTTTGAGGGTCAAATGTTGTATTCTGCAGAAGTTGTAAGACATAAGTAATCAATAGGATAGGGAGGAGGAATGAGCGTCCATTTGCTTCCCCTGGATAAGTATTGAGGTTATCAAATGCAAAAAAATTGCAAAAAAATGGACACTTGTAACAGATCTAAACCATTGGGTAGATTGATTATGGTATTCTCAAAAACACAATGTTTATGTTGGTATTGCGGTATATATCTTTCATCCGCCCCTACATTGTTGTTGTGGCAGTTATCATTGAATACCATAAAGTGCAAGGTGCCTGCCTCATCCAGAGGCTCCTCTGTTCTAGATTCGCAGTGTCCAGAGATCAAAAGGTGAGGTAAAAAATAATGAATAAGTAGTAACCCCAAGAAAAAATTCAATTAAAAATTAGGTCAACACCCAAAAATGTTTTATTAATGGTGAGGATCTAAAGGATAAAATAATTGGTACTTATACTAGATCAAGTAACTGGATCTAGAAGTATAGTGTTTAAAAATGGTGTCGACATGTTAGAACAAACACGTCCGCCGCCATTACCCGCGTGGGAGGAAACTTCCGCCGCTTGTGCTGACTCTGCCCCTGGACTCCGGGCAGACGTCGAAGCACGTATTTAAAGGGAGACACGTGATTATTCTAGTTTGAATGAAAAAACTTTATCCAATGGGATTGGGCTGTGTTGAAATGAGGGAAAAAGTAAACCTTCGGTAAATATATATAAAAAATGTACAAAAATATATATAAATAACATAACACAGAGAGTCCCGCAGTAGTTTTGTCCATTACTTTTAGGAGTAAACAGAAATTATGTGGTGCACTACTCTGGTCGATGTTTTTTCTGAACTATTGGTAAAGTGGCTCACATGACAGGGTATATTCTAATAGGATGTTAATGTGTGGCGAACTGATGCCAAGGTATATTATCATTAAGGCCCCCGACATGGGTTCTCAGACGATTTACCCATCTCTGCTCTTTTTCGTACAGCTTTTTTTCGGCATTGCTTGTTTTGTGTGTGAGCATTTCAATGACAGTCCAGCGTATTTCCTCACATGTGTGTCCTGACTCCAAATAATGGGCACAGAGTTTGGTAGTAATTTTTTTGAGCCTGATATTGCTCCTATGTTCACCTATGCGGGTTTTTACTTTTCGGCAGGTCATCCCAATGTAGATTTTATTACAGGGGCAATTGACCATGTAGATTACATAGGTGGAATTACAGTTTGTGTGCTGTCTCTGGGTCCATGTGAGATTTTCTGAAAGTTGTAACTGTTTTGAGGGAGTTGTGTACCTGCAAGATATACAGTTTCCACAAGGGTAGTGGCCTGTGACTGGGGCCATCGAAATGTCTCTAGGTAAATCAATTTGTTGTCTTTTCTTAGGTCGAGTGTGTACCAGAGTATCACGTAGGTTTTTTGTTCTCCTATTGGCGAACCGGGGTTTAGGCCATTCAAATTTACCGGTCGTCAGAATTTTCCAGTTTCTGTTTACCAACTTTTGCATTTCATAGGTAGCGGAACTGAAAGTTGTTACACATGTGACTAGATCTGCTGGAGGATTTTTGGGATGAACCTGCAGGAGACACGCTCTTGGTTGGTTGTTGGCGCGTTTCATACATCTGCGGATTGTTGCCTGAGTGTAGTCGCGTGCTTTCAATTTATCGCTGAGTACCAATGCTTGCTCTTTGTAATCCTCATTTTTGGTACAATTTCGTTTTATTCTAAGAAATTGACTGTATGGAAGATTATCTCTTAGTGGTTTGGGATGGAAACTTTTATAAGAAAGTAAACTGTTTTTCGCAGTGGGTTTTGTGTAAGTCTTACTTTGTAGGCTGTTATTTTCAGCAAAAATGGTTAAATCCAAAAAGTCAATTCTCGAGTTATTTGCTGTATATGTGAATTTTAACCAGGGGTCACATTCATTCAGCCAATCTATAAAAAGTTCGAGGTCGTTCTTGATGTCCCATATGAGGAGAATATCATCTATGTATCTCTTCCAGTATAGTACTGGAAGAGTACGGGTTGGAATCGTTGAGTACATATAGGGCTTCAAAGTGACTCACATACAGTCCAGCAACCGAAGGGGCAAAGGCACTGCCCATGGAAGTACCATGATTTTGCAAATATAGGGCTCCTTCATATTAAAAAAATGTTTTTCTTTGAGCGCTAGTTGACAGCATTGTAAGATGAAGTGTCGTGGGGTATGGAAACTCCAATTTTCATGGAATAGGACATCCTCAAGCATCTGCAGAGTATCGTTTTGAGGTAGGCTCGTATACAGCGATTCCACATCTAAGCCCCCCAGGAGCATGGTGCTCTGATCAAAGTGAATGTCACTGATCTGTAGCAGCAGGTCTCTAGTATCTTTTAAATAGGTCGGAGTTTTTTGGACTAAGGGCTTCAGATATTCATCCGCAAATTTTGACAAAGGTTCAAGGAGTGATCCGATACCAGCAACTATAGGTCGTCCAGGCGGTGGGACTTTGTTTTTATGTATTTTTGGAAGTGAATAAAAATATGGTATCTTAGGTTCTTTTGCCATGAGATAATCTGCCTCTTTATTTGTTATCCACCCATTAGTTTCTGCCTCATAAACCATCATTGAAATGGTATTCCGGAGTCTCTCAGTGGGGTCTTCAATTATCTTTTTATAACATTTAGTGTCTGAAAGAAGGGTTAAACATTGTTTGTTATACCCTTCTTTACTTAGGATGACTAGTCCTCCCCCCTTGTCCGCAGGTTTGATAACTATGTCCTCATTTTCTTCTAGAGTTTTGAGTGCTTTACGTTCCTTATTACTCAAGTTCTGGAAGGCGGTCTTCTTCTTTTGTTCCATGGCATCTACGCCTTTGAGTAGAGCTTGTTCAAAGGTTTGAATCTCAGGCGGGACGCTGCCAGTTGGTGGATTGAAGGTAGATTTTCTCTTTAGGTTTGTATCTCCTTCAATGGATAGCAAGGGCATGCCTGCAAAAAATGCTTTTAGTTTTAGAACACGGCAGAATTCTGCTAGTTCACATTTTAGTTTGAAGGAGTCAAAAGGGGGGGTAGGAACAAATCCTAGGCCTTTGTTAAGAACAAGTACTTGATCATCTGTGAGTTCTATCTGAGCAAGATTAACTATTAGTGTGTGTTGTTCTTGCTGGTGCTCGGTTGAGCCGTTGACATGCTCCTGGTTAGGATGTTTCTTTGTTGGTCTTGCCACGCTAAAGTCTTTTTTTTTCCTATGGATTGGTTCTGGCCCCGGCCTAAAAAAGGCTGTTCTCGTTGTTGCTGATTTTGATGTTCCGCTGGTTGTTGATTCTCCATCTGAGGCATTTGTTGCATTCCGTAATTATATGGTGCCATCCAGCCTCCGTATTGTGGCATATAGGGTTGGAAAAAGGGCATATTCATATTGGGATAATATGGTCTTTGCCATCTATTGCCCCTTCCGGGACGTTGGCATCGATTAGTATTCCCTCCCCTTTTGGGGTTGTAGTCTTCAGAGCTGTTGACCGAATTGTTGGAAGAGCTTTTGCCCAGAGATTCATTATCTGAACCCAGATCATTAGTATTATAGTCTTCTTTGGAATATGGGTGCATTTTCTCTTGGCTGAATTTCTTAAGGTCTTTACCAAGTTTTTCTAGCTTACTCTGCATTAAGAATTCCTTTGTTTCATCCATCACTTTATTTAATTCTTCCAATTTCTTTTTGTGTGTCTGTGGGTTAATGCCTTTTTTGAGTTCAGTTTCTAAGGTTTGGATTTCTTGTAGTAATGCTTCTGACAGTCTTTTAGCTGTTTTGATAATCAGTACAAGATAATCCAAGGTGCACTTCCAAGAAATGGAAGACCAGTCTCTGCGGAATGCCAGGTCATGAAGAAAGATTCTAGGTGCATTATTCACCCAAAGGCCCCTTGGTGCTATTTTGTGTCGCAAATATTCGGTCATGATAATGCCGTGGATGGCAGTTCGTATTTGTTCTCTTTTCTTTTCTGTGAGAGAATCCCAGTTGTCGGTTTGGGCCAATGCCTCGGTAAGATCTGAATTCTGTAACAGTGGCTGTGCTGCCAGTATTTCGTCTATGTCGTTCTCATCGAAACTCAGTCCTGGATTGCCTTCCATTATTCTACTCCACTTGAAACAGAGATAAATATCCTCTTTGTATTATTTGAATCTCCCGCAGCTGCACGCTGCTTTATAAACTTAAGTAATCAATAGGATAGGGAGGAGGAATGAGCGTCCATTTGCTTCCCCTGGATAAGTATTGAGGTTATCAAATGCAAAAAAATTGCAAAAAATGGACACTTGTAACAGATCTAAACCATTGGGTAGATTGATTATGGTATTCTCAAAAACACAATGTTTATGTTGGTATTGCGGTATATATCTTTCATCCGCCCCTACATTGTTGTTGTGGCAGTTATCATTGAATACCATAAAGTGCAAGGTGCCTGCCTCATCCAGGGGCTCCTCTGGTCTAGATTCGCAGTGTCCAGAGATCAAAAGGTGAGGTAAAAAATAATGAATAAGTAGTAACCCCAAGAATAAAGCAGCGTGCCGCTGCGGGAGATTCAAATAATACAAAGAGGATATTTATCTCTGTTTCAAGTGGAGTAGAATAATGGAAGGCAATCCAGGACTGAGTTTCGATGAGAACGACATAGACGAAACACTGGCAGCACAGCCACTGTTACAGAATTCAGATCTTACCGAGGCATTGGCCCAAACCGACAACTGGGATTCTCTCACAGAAAAGAAAAGAGAACAAATACGAACTGCCATCCACGGCATTATCATGACCGAATATTTGCGACACAAACTAGCACCAAGGGGCCTTTGGGTGAATAATGCACCTAGAATCTTTCTTCATGACCTGGCATTCCGCAGAGACTGGTCTTCCATTTCTTGGAAGTGCACCTTGGATTATCTTGTACTGATTATCAAAACAGCTAAAAGACTGTCAGAAGTATTACTACAAGAAATCCAAACCTTAGAAACTGAACTCAAAAAAGGCATTAACCCACAGACACACAAAAAGAAATTGGAAGAATTAAACAAAGAGATGGATGAAACAAAGGAATTCTTAATGCAGAGTAAGCTAGAAAAACTTGGTAAAGACCTTAAGAAATTCAGCCAAGAGAAAATGCACCCATATTCCAAAGAAGACTATAATACTAATGATCTGGGTTCAGATAATGAATCTCTGGGCAAAAGCTCTTCCAACAATTCGGTCAACAGCTCTGAAGACTACAACCCCAAAAGGGGAGGGAATACTAATCGATACCAACGTCCCAGAAGGGGCAATAGATGGCAAAGACCATATTATCCCAATATGAATATGCCCTTTTTCCAACCCTATATGCCACAATACGGAGGCTGGATGGCACCATATAATTACGGAATGCAACAAATGCAACAAATGCCTCAAATGGAGAATCAACAACCAGCGGAACATCAAAATCAGCAACAACGAGAACAGCCTTTTTTAGGCCGGGGCCAGAACCAATCCAGAGGAAGAAAAAAGACTTTAGCGTGGCAAGACCAACAAAGAAACATCCTAACCAGGAGCATGTCAACGGCTCAACCGAGCACCAGCAAGAACAACACACACTAATAGTTAATCTTGCTCAGATAGAACTCACAGATGATCAAGTACTTGTTCTTAACAAAGGCCTAGGATTTGTTCCTACCCCCCCTTTTGACTCCTTCAAACTAAAATGTGAACTAGCAGAATTCTGCCGTGTTCTAAAACTAAAAGCATTTTTTGCAGGCATGCCCTTGCCATCCATTGAAGGAGATACAAACCTAAAGAGAAAATCTACCTTCAATCCACCAACTGGCAGCGTCCCGCCTGAGATTCAAACCTTTGAACAAGCTCTACTCAAAGGCGTAGATGCCATGGAACAAAAGAAAAAGACCCCCTTCCAGAACTTGAGTAATAAGGAACGTAAAGCACTCAAAACTCTAGAAGAAAATGAGGACATAGTTATCAAACCTGCGGACAAGGGGGGAGGACTAGTCATCCTAAGTAAAGAAGGGTATAACAAACAATGTTTAACCCTTCTTTCAGACACTAAATGTTATAAAAAGATAATTGAAGACCCCACTGAGAGACTCCGGAATACCATTTCAATGATGGTTTATGAGGCAGAAACAAATGGATGGATAACAAATAAAGAGGCAGATTATCTCATGGCAAAAGAACCTAAGATACCATATTTTTATTCACTTCCAAAAATACATAAAAACAAAGTCCCACCGCCTGGACGACCTATAGTTGCTGGTATCGGATCACTCCTTGAACCTTTGTCAAAATTTGCGGATGAATATCTGAAGCCCTTAGTCCAAAAAACTCCGACCTATTTAAAAGATACTAGAGACCTGCTGCTACAGATCAGTGACATTCACTTTGATCAGAGCACCATGCTCCTGGTGGGCTTAGATGTGGAATCGCTGTATACGAGCCTACCTCAAAACGATACTCTCCAGATGCTTGAGGATGTCCTATTCCATGAAAATTGGAGTTTCCATACCCCACGACACTTCATCTTACAATGCTGTCAACTAGCGCTCAAAGAATTTTTTTTTTAATATGAAGGAGCCCTATATTTGCAAAATCATGGTACTTCCATGGGCAGTGCCTTTGTCCCTTCGGTGGCTGGACTGTATGTGAGTCACTTTGAAGCTCTATATGTACTCATCGATTCCAACCCGTACTCTTCCAGTATACTATACTGGAAGAGATACATAGATGATATTCTCCTCATATGGGACATCAAGAACGACCTCGAACTTTTTATAGATTGGCTGAATGAATGTGACCCCTGGTTAAAATTCACATATACAGCAAATAACTCGAGAATGGACTTTTTGGATTTAACCATTTTTGCTGAAAATAACAGCCTACAAAGTAAGACTTACACAAAACCCACTGCGAAAAACAGTTTACTTTCTTATAAAAGTTTCCATCCCAAACCACTAAGAGATAATCTTCCATACAGTCAATTTCTTAGAATAAAACAAAATTGTACCAAAAATGAGGATTACAAAGAGCAAGCATTGGTACTCAGCGATAAATTGAAAGCACGCGACTACACTCAGGCAACAATCCGCAGATGTATGAAACGCGCCAACAACCAACCAAGAGCGTGTCTCCTGCAGGTTCATCCCAAAAATCCTCCAGCAGTTCTAGTCAGATGTGTAACAACTTTCAGTTCTGCTACCTATGAAATGCAAAAGTTGGTAAACAGAAACTGGAAAATTCTGACGACCGGTAAATTTGAATGGCCTAAACCCCGGTTCGCCAATAGGAGAACAAAAAACCTACGTGATACTCTGGTACACACTCGACCTAAGAAAAGACAACAAATTGATTTACCTAGAGACATTTTGATGGCCCCAGTCACAGGCCACTACCCTTGTGGAAACTGTATATCTTGCAGGTACACAACTCCCTCAAAACAGTTACAACTTTCAGAAAATCTCACATGGACCCAGAGACAGCACACAAACTGTAATTCCACCTATGTAATCTACATGGTCAATTGCCCCTGTAATAAAATCTACATTGGGATGACCTGCCGAAAAGTAAAAACCCGCATAGGTGAACATAGGAGCAATATCAGGCTCAAAAAAATTACTACCAAACTCTGTGCCCATTATTTGGAGTCAGGACACACATATGAGGAAATACGCTGGACTGTCATTGAAATGCTCACAGACAAAACAAGCAATGCCGAAAAAAAGCTGTACGAAAAAGAGCAGAGATGGGTAAATCGTCTGAGAACCCATGTCGGGGGCCTTAATGATAATATACCTTGGCATCAGTTCGCCACACATTAACAACCTATTAGAATATACCCTGTCATGTGAGCCACTTTACCAATAGTTCAGAAAAAACATCGACCAGAGTAGTGCACCACATAATTTCTGTTTACTCCTAAAAGTAATGGACAAAACTACTGCGGGACTCTCTGTGTTATGTTATTTATATATATTTTTGTAAATTTTTTATATATATTTACCGAAGGTTTACTTTTTGCCTCATTTCAACACAGCCCAATCCCAATGGATAAAGTTTTTTCATTCAAACTAGAATAATCACGTGTCTCCCTTTAAATACGTGCTTCGAAGTCTGCCCGGAGTCCAGGGGCAGAGTCAGCACAAGCGGCGGAAGTTTCCTCCCACGCGGGTAATGGCTGCGGACGTGTTTGTTCTCCTTCTACAAACTAGCGGTAAGGTGATTGATCATTGATTTATTTTTCATTCTTTTTCCCAGCTCTGTGGCAATTAATTAGCCGGTATCCCCTGACGGAGCCTCTTGTTACTTAACACTAGGTAAGAGCGCTCGCACTCCGGGTACCTTGGTAATACATACTTCAGTTGCACTTGTGTTCCGATATGCTCCGCATTTCTTTAACTTGTAAGGGGACAGCCAAACAAATGCACCGCGCAACTTTTTTAGTACAGCGTTTGATTTCATACAACTAGAGCGCACATACGCCATGAATGACTACGTTTTGGCGAGAAGTTTTCAATTGCACTAACGTTATCACCAGAAACAGCTTTCTGTCTCATACTACCTACGTTGATATGTGCATCACCAAAAACAACTCTCTGTCTTATACTACCTACAGGTATAGGTGCACCGCACTTCGCAAACCTTGATAGCGGTGTACTATATGCAATGAAATCGAATCCTTTTGACATTATAGACACCCTACCACTAGCCCACGTTATTTATTTATTTATTTATTAGCAATGTCACTAAAATACAGGCAGCATTTCAAATGGTCCAGCCATTCTAATGCAGGACCCGTTGACCAGCATAGTCGCTCAACCAGTTTCTTAGTTCTTTGCCTTATTTGTTCTAAACTCCACATCAGAAAATTATTTCTGAAATTTTCTAAAGAGCTCAGTAGAGACTAACACGTACTCTGGTGCCTTCGTACATACATAAACATGACAATCTATGTACTGTATTCTTCTGTTTTGTGTCCCTCTTTTGCAGGTAAAAAGAGCTTGATTGGCCACTGACTAGTTAACCAGTAAGCCATCGCAGTAACTACACAAATGGTGTGAGTAACTATTTAATGTTTGTATGTTTGTTTAGTCCTGACGAAAGCCCTGCAGACTCCGTTGAGCCATAGGGGGCTGAAACTTGTCGACACCATTTTTAAACACTATACTTCTAGATCCAGTTACTTGATCTAGTATAAGTACCAATTATTTTATCCTTTAGATCCTCACCATTAATAAAAAAAATATTGGGTGTTGACCTAATTTTTAATTTAATTTTTTCTTGGGGTTACTACTTATTCATTATTTTTTACCTCACCTTTTGATCTCTGGACACTGCGAATCTAGACCAGCGGAGCCTCTGGATGAGGCAGGCACCTTGCACTTTATGGTATTCAATGATAACTGCCACAACAACAATGCAGGGGCGGATGAAAGATATATACCGCAATACCAACATAAACATTGTGTTTTTGAGAATACCATAATCAATCTACCCAATGGTTTAGATCTGTTACAAGTGTCCATTTTTTTGCAATTTTTTTGCATTTGATAACCTCAATACTTATCCAGGGGAAGCAAATGGACGCTCATTCCTCCTCCCTATCCTATTGATTACTTAAGTTTATAAAGCAGCGTGCAGCTGCGGGAGATTCAAATAATACAAAGAGGATATTTATCTCTGTTTCAAGTGGAGTAGAATAATGGAAGGCAATCCAGGACTGAGTTTCGATGAGAACGACATAGACAAAATACTGGCAGCACAGCCACTGTTACAGAATTCAGATCTTACCGAGGCATTGGCCCAAACCGACAACTGGGATTCTCTCACAGAAAAGAAAAGAGAACAAATACGAACTGCCATCCACGGCATTATCATGACCGAATATTTGCGACACAAAATAGCACCAAGGGGCCTTTGGGTGAATAATGCACCTAGAATCTTTCTTCATGACCTGGCATTCCGCAGAGACTGGTCTTCCATTTCTTGGAAGTGCACCTTGGATTATCTTGTACTGATTATCAAAACAGCTAAAAGACTGTCAGAAGCATTACTACAAGAAATCCAAACCTTAGAAACTGAACTCAAAAAAGGCATTAACCCACAGACACACAAAAAGAAATTGGAAGAATTAAACAAAGAGATGGATGAAACAAAGGAATTCTTAATGCAGAGTAAGCTAGAAAAACTTGGTAAAGACCTTAAGAAATTCAGCCAAGAGAAAATGCACCCATATTCCAAAGAAGACTATAATACTAATGATCTGGGTTCAGATAATGAATCTCTGGGCAAAAGCTCTTCCAACAATTTGGTCAACAGCTCTGAAGACTACAACCCCAAAAGGGGAGGGAATACTAGTCGATACCAACGTCCCAGAAGGGGCAATAGATGGCAAAGACCATATTATCCCAATATGAATATGCCCTTTTTCCAACCCTATATGCCACAATACGGAGGCTGGATGGCACCATATAATTACGGAATGCAACAAATGCAACAAATGCCTCAAATGGAGAATCAACAACCAGCGGAACATCAAAATCAGCAACAACGAGAACAGCCTTTTTTAGGCCGGGGCCAGAACCAATCCAGAGGGAAAAAAAAGACTTTAGCGTGGCAAGACCAACAAAGAAACATCCTAGCCAGGAGCATGTCAACGGCTCAACCGAGCACCAGCAAGAACAACACACACTAATAGTTAATCTTGCTCAGATAGAACTCACAGATGATCAAGTACTTGTTCTTAACAAAGGCCTAGGATTTGTTCCTACCCCCCCTTTTGACTCCTTCAAACTAAAATGTGAACTAGCAGAATTCTGCCGTGTTCTAAAACTAAAAGCATTTTTGGAGATACAAACCTAAAGAGAAAATCTACCTTCAATCCACCAACTGGCAGCGTCCCGCCTGAGATTCAAACCTTTGAACAAGCTCTACTCAAAGGCGTAGATGCCATGGAACAAAAGAAGAAGACCGCCTTCCAGAACTTGAGTAATAAGGAACGTAAAGCACTCAAAACTCTAGAAGAAAATGAGGACATAGTTATCAAACCTGCGGACAAGGGGGGAGGACTAGTCATCCTAAGTAAAGAAGGGTATAACAAACAATGTTTAACCCTTCTTTCAGACACTAAATGTTATAAAAAGATCATTGAAGACCCCACTGAGAGACTCCGGAATACCATTTCAATGATGGTTTATGAGGCAGAAACAAATGGATGGATAACAAATAAAGAGGCAGATTATCTCATGGCAAAAGAACCTAAGATACCATATTTTTATTCACTTCCAAAAATACATAAAAACAAAGTCCCACCACCTGGACGACCTATAGTTGCTGGTATCGGATCACTCCTTGAACCTTTGTCAAAATTTGCGGATGAATATCTGAAGCCCTTAGTCCAAAAAACTCCGACCTATTTAAAAGATACTAGAGACCTGCTGCTACAGATCAGTGACATTCACTTTGATCAGAGCACCATGCTCCTGGTGGGCTTAGATGTGGAATCGCTGTATACGAGCCTACCTCAAAACGATACTCTCCAGATGCTTGAGGATGTCCTATTCCATGAAAATTGGAGTTTCCATACCCCACGACACTTCATCTTACAATGCTGTCAACTAGCGCTCAAAGAAATTTTTTTTGAATATGAAGGAGCCCTATATTTGCAAAATCATGGTACTTCCATGGGCAGTGCCTTTGCCCCTTCGGTGGCTGGACTGTATGTGAGTCACTTTGAAGCCCTATATGTACTCAACGATTCCAACCCGTACTCTTCCAGTATACTATACTGGAAGAGATACATAGATGATATTCTCCTCATATGGGACATCAAGAACGACCTCGAACTTTTTATAGATTGGCTGAATGAATGTGACCCTTGGTTAAAATTCACATATACAGCAAATAACTCGAGTATTGACTTTTTGGATTTAACCATTTTTGCTGAAAATAACAGCCTACAAAGTAAGACTTACACAAAACCCACTGCGAAAAACAGTTTACTTTCTTATAAAAGTTTCCATCCCAAACCACTAAGAGATAATCTTCCATACAGTCAATTTCTTAGAATAAAACAAAATTGTACCAAAAATGAGGATTACAAAGAGCAAGCATTGGTACTCAGCGATAAATTGAAAGCACGCGACTACACTCAGGCAACAATCCGCAGATGTATGAAACGCGCCAACAACCAACCAAGAGCGTGTCTCCTGCAGGTTCATCCCAAAAAACCTCCAGCAGATCTAGTCACATGTGTAACAACTTTCAGTTCCGCTACCTATGAAATGCAAAAGTTGGTAAACAGAAACTGGAAAATTCTGACGACCGGTAAATTTGAATGGCCTAAACCCCGGTTCGCCAATAGGAGAACAAAAAACCTACGTGAAACTCTGGTACATACTCGACCTAAGAAAAGACAACAAATTGATTTACCTAGAGACATTTCGATGGCCCCAGTCACAGGCCACTACCCTTGTGGAAACTGTATATCTTGCAGGTACACAACTCCCTCAAAACAGTTACAACTTTCAGAAAATCTCACATGGACCCAGAGACAGCACACAAACTGTAATTCCACCTATGTAATCTACATAGTCAATTGCCCCTGTAATAAAATCTACATTGGGATGACCTGCCGAAAAGTAAAAACCCGCATAGGTGAACATAGGAGCAATATCAGGCTCAAAAAAATTACTACCAAACTCTGTGCCCATTATTTGGAGTCAGGACCCACATGTGAGGAAATACGCTGGACTGTCATTGAAATGCTCACAGACAAAACAAGCAATGCCGAAAAAAAGCTGTACGAAAAAGAGCAGAGATGGGTAAATCGTCTGAGAACCCATGTCGGGGGCCTTAATGATAATATACCTTGGCATCAGTTCGCCACACATTACCAACCTATTAGAATATACCCTGTCATGTGAGCAACTTTACCAATAGTTCAGAAAAAACATCGACCAGAGTAGTGCACCACATAATTTCTGTTTACTCCTAAAAGTAATGGACAAAACTACTGCGGGACTCTCTGTGTTATGTTATTTATATATATTTTTGTACATTTTTTATATATATTTACCGAAGGTTTACTTTTTGCCTCATTTCAACACAGCCCAATCCCATTGGATAAAGTTTTTTCATTCAAACTAGAATAATCACGTGTCTCCCTTTAAATACGTGCTTCGACGTCTGCCCGGAGTCCAGGGGCAGAGTCAGCACAAGCGGCGGAAGTTTCCTCCCACGCGGGTAATGGCGGCGGACGTGTTTGTTCTCCTTCTACAAACTAGCGGTAAGGTGATTGATCATTGATTTATTTTTCATTCTTTTTCCCAGCTCTGTGGCAATTAATTAGCCGGTATCCCCTGACGGAGCCTCTTGTTACTTAACACTAGGTAAGAGCGCTCGCACTCCGGGTACCTTGGTAATACATACTTCAGTTGCACTTGTGTTCCGATATGCCCCGCATTTCTTTAACTTGTAAGGGGACAGCCAAACAAATGCACCGTGCAACTTTTTTAGTACAGCGTTTGATTTCATACAACTAGAGCGCACATACGCCATGAATGACTACGTTTTGGTGAGAAGTTTTCAATTGCACTAACGTTATCACCAGAAACAGCTTTCTGTCTCATACTACCTACGTTGATTTGTGCATCACCAAAAACAACTCTCTGTCTTATACTACCTACAGGTATAGGTGCACCGCACTTCGCAAACCTTGATAGCGGTGTACTATATGCAATGAAATCGAATTCTTTTGACATTATAGACACCCTACCACTAGCCCACGTTATTTATTTATTTATTTATTAGCAATGTCACTAAAATACAGGCGGTAACTGCAAACACAACAATGATGGACAGAATGTGGTTCAATGTCACACATTCACCCCAGTCAAAAGATCTGGGCACAAATCCATCGTTTTTCCACTCCACACCACCCTGGGTTAGACAATGGCGATATGCAAATCAGCGCTGACCCTGTTGCCCCATGGGAACAGTCCAGTCCGAACTACAAAAGCCATGTCCTTCCCAGAACGGAAACAAGCATCCGAGGACCGGCCCGGTTTCGAGGTAACACCTCTCATCAGCCCGGCTAGCTTGATTCCAGTGGTGTGGAGTGTCTGGGACTCATGTCTGAGCATCCCCAGTACACTTAGAGCGGTAACTGCAAACACAACAATGATGGACAGAATGTGGATCAATGTCACACATTCACCCCAGTCAAAAGATCTGGGCACCAATCCATCGTTTTTCCCCTCCACACCACCATGGGTTAGACAATGGCGATATGCAAATCAGCGCTGACCCTGTTGCCCCATGGGAACAGTCCAGTCCGAACTACAAAAGCCATGTCCTTCCCAGAACGGAAACAAGCATCCGAGGACCGGCCCGGTTTCGAGGTAACACCTCTCATCAGCCCGGCTAGCTTGATTCCAGTGGTGTGGAGTGTCTGGGACTCACGTCTGAGCATCCCCAGTACACTTAGAGCGGTAGCTGCAAACACAACAATGATGGACAGAATGTGGATCAATGTCACACATTCACCCCAGTCAAAAGATCTGGGCACAAATCCATCGTTTTTCCACTCCACACCACCCTGGGTTAGACAATGGCGATATGCAAATCAGCGCTGACCCTGTTGCCCCATGGGAACAGTCCAGTCCGAACTACAAAAGCCATGTCCTTCCCAGAACGGAAACAAGCATCCGAGGACCGGCCCGGTTTCGAGGTAACACCTCTCATCAGCCCGGCTAGCTTGATTCCAGTGGTGTGGAGTGTCTGGGACTCACGTCTGAGCATCCCCAGTACACTTAGAGCGGTAACTGCAAACACAACAATGATGGACAGAATGTGGATCAATGACACACATTCACCCCAGTCAAAAGATCTGGGCACAAATCCATCGTTTTTCCACTCCACACCACCCTGGGTTAGACAATGGCGATATGCAAATCAGCGCTGACCCTGTTGCCCCATGGGAACAGTCCAGTCCGAACTACAAAAGCCATGTCCTTCCCAGAACGGAAACAAGCATCCGAGGACCGGCCCGGTTTCGAGGTAACACCTCTCATCAGCCCGGCTAGCTTGATTCCAGTGGTGTGGAGTGTCTGGGACTCACGTCTGAGCATCCCCAGTACACTTAGAGCGGTAACTGCAAACACAACAATGATGGACAGAATGTGGATCAATGTCACACATTCACCCCAGTCAAAAGATCTGGGCACAAATCCATCGTTTTTCCACTCCACACCACCCTGGGTTAGACAATGGCGATATGCAAATCAGCGCTGACCCTGTTGCCCCATGGGAACAGTCCAGTCCGAACTACAAAAGCCATGTCCTTCCCAGAACGGAAACAAGCATCCGAGGACCGGCCCGGTTTCGAGGTAACACCTCTCATCAGCCCGGCTAGCTTGATTCCAGTGGTGTGGAGTGTCTGGGACTCACGTCTGAGCATCCCCAGTACACTTAGAGCGGTAACTGCAAACACAACAATGATGGACAGAATGTGGATCAATGTCACACATTCACCCCAGTCAAAAGATCTGGGCACAAATCCATCGTTTTTCCACTCCACACCACCCTGGGTTAGACAATGGCGATATGCAAATCAGCGCTGACCCTGTTGCCCCATGGGAACAGTCCAGTCCGAACTACAAAAGCCATGTCCTTCCCAGAACGGAAACAAGCATCCGAGGACCGGCCCGGTTTCGAGGTAACACCTCTCATCAGCCCGGCTAGCTTGATTCCAGTGGTGTGGAGTGTCTGGGACTCACGTCTGAGCATCCCCAGTACACTTAGAGCGGTAACTGCAAACACAACAATGATGGACAGAATGTGGATCAATGTCACACATTCACCCCAGTCAAAAGATCTGGGCACAAATCCATCGTTTTTCCACTCCACACCACCCTGGGTTAGACAATGGCGATATGCAAATCAGCGCTGACCCTGTTGCCCCATGGGAACAGTCCAGTCCGAACTACAAAAGCCATGTCCTTCCCAGAACGGAAACAAGCATCCGAGGACCGGCCCGGTTTTGAGGTAACACCTCTCATCAGCCCGGCTAGCTTGATTCCAGTGGTGTGGAGTGTCTGGGACTCACGTCTGAGCATCCCCAGTACACTTAGAGCGGTAACTGCAAACACAACAATGATGGACAGAATGTGGATCAATGTCACACATTCACCCCAGTCAAAAGATCTGGGCACAAATCCATCGTTTTTCCACTCCACACCACCCTGGGTTAGACAATGGCGATATGCAAATCAGCGCTGACCCTGTTGCCCCATGGGAACAGTCCAGTCCGAACTACAAAAGCCATGTCCTTCCCAGAACGGAAACAAGCATCCGAGGACCGGCCCGGTTTCGAGGTAACACCTCTCATCAGCCCGGCTAGCTTGATTCCAGTGGTGTGGAGTGTCTGGGACTCACATCTGAGCATCCCCAGTACACTTAGAGCGGTAACTGCAAACACAACAATGATGGACAGAATGTGGATCAATGTCACACATTCACCCCACTCAAAAGATCTGGGCACAAATCCATTGTTTTTCCACTCCACACCACCCTGGGTTAGACAATGGCGATATGCAAATCAGCGCTGACCCTGTTGTCCCATGGGAACAGTCCAGTCCGAACTACAAAAGCCATGTCCTTCCCAGAACGGAAACAAGCATCCGAGGACCGGCCCGGTTTCGAGGTAACACCTCTCATCAGCCCGGCTAGCTTGATTCCAGTGGTGTGGAGTGTCTGGGACTCACGTCTGAGCATCCCCAGTACACTTAGAGCGGTAACTGCAAACACAACAATGATGGACAGAATGTGGATCAATGTCACACATTCACCCCAGTCAAAAGATCTGGGCACAAATCCATCGTTTTTCCACTCCACACCACCCTGGGTTAGACAATGGCGATATGCAAATCAGCGCTGACCCTGTTGCCCCATGGGAACAGTCCAGTCCGAACTACAAAAGCCATGTCCTTCCCAGAACGGAAACAAGCATCCGAGGACCGGCCCGGTTTCGAGGTAACACCTCTCATCAGCCCGGCTAGCTTGATTCCAGTGGTGTGGAGTGTCTGGGACTCACGTCTGAGCATCCCCAGTACACTTAGAGCGGTAACTGCAAACACAACAATGATGGACTTCGCAAACCTTGATAGCGGTGTACTATATGCAATGAAATCGAATCCTTTTGACATTATAGACACCCTACCACTAGCCCACGTTATTTATTTATTTATTTATTAGCAATGTCACTAAAATACAGGCAGCATTTCAAATGGTCCAGCCATTCTAATGCAGGACCCGTTGACCAGCATAGTCGCTCAACCAGTTTCTTAGTTCTTTGCCTTATTTGTTCTAAACTCCACATCAGAAAATTCTTTCTGAAATTTTCTAAATAGCTCAGTAGAGACTAACACGTACTCTGGTGCCTTCGTACATACATAAACATGACAATCTATGTACTGTATTCTTCTGTTTTGTGTCCCTCTTTTGCAGGTAAAAAGAGCTTGATTGGCCACTGACTAGTTAACCAGTAAGCCATCGCAGTAACTACACAAATGGTGTGAGTAACTATTTAATGTTTGTATGTTTGTTTAGTCCTGACGAAAGCCCTGCAGACTCCGTTGAGCCATAGGGGGCTGAAACTTGTCGACACCATTTTTAAACACTATACTTCTAGATCCAGTTACTTGATCTAGTATTAGTACCAATTATTTTATCCTTTAGATCCTCACCATTAATAAAAAAAATTTGGGTGTTGACCTAATTTTTAATTTAATTTTTTCTTGGGGTTACTACTTATTCATTATTTTTTACCTCACCTTTTGATCTCTGGACACTGCGAATCTAGACCAGAGGAGAATCTGGATGAGGCAGGCACCTTGCACTTTATGGTATTCAATGATAACTGCCACAACAACAATGTAGGGGCGGATGAAAGATATATACCGCAATACCAACATAAACATTGTGTTTTTGAGAATACCATAATCAATCTACCCAATGGTTTAGATCTGTTACAAGTGTCCATTTTTTTGCATTTGATAACCTCAAAAAAAAAAGAAGTTGTAAGACAGCCTTTGTGTCCTTGAGGTAGGTGTTTGTTGATTGTACCAGTGGTCGTAGAAAAGCGTCAGCGAATTTTGACAGGGGTTCCAAAATAGAGCCGATACCGGATACTATCGGTCTCCCTGGTGGATTGGTGAGGCTCTTGTGGATCTTAGGGATGCAATAGAAGTAGGGGATGCGAGGTTTTTTCTGCTCCAAAAATTCCCCTTCCTTCTTACTCAGCCAGTCATGTGCTAAGGCTTCTTCAATCATGCCTCCGATTTTTATCCTGAGGCTCTCAGTGGGGTCCTGTTGTAGAATCATTTTCACTAGAAACATGCGACATACTGATGAGGTACCAATCACAAAACCGAGATGTATCATTGTGGATATGTGAGATCATAATAAATTTAAATTTTTCAGTTATTTCTTATCACTGAATACATCCGTGAATGTGGGCCTTCATTCACGAATATGGAAATCTGCTGATGTGCCATCTCTAACGTAAGTTTTTTCGACCCACGAGTCCTCTAACTTAACAATATTTTCCCGGCGTTATGCACGGGTAAAGGGCACGCATGCGCTAAACATCAGTGCCCCCTAAGCGAGCGCTGCTTCATAACACGCATGCGCGGCGGACGATGAATACGCAAGCAACGCGCATGCGCGCAAAAGGGACACTCGCGCTCGCAGACGCCGGTTACATGTGAGTCCGTGTCGTACATACGAGTATTATGTATGGTCAATGAGCGGATGCTCCATACATGGGTACATAATTAACCATAACGAGCGGAACACCCATGTTAGGGCATGTAGACACTTCCGCCCAATTACAATAAAGGGTATAAATAGCAAAAACCCGATTACCGCCTCATACCAGCGGAGCAGCGTGAGGGGTAAGACGGTGATCATAGCGTCCTGTTTATGTGAGTATTAACTAAAACAACCAAGAAAACGACCATCTGAACCTTTTTCTCCTAAGTAAGTGAAGAATGACTTACTAAAACCTGCATCATTCCTTACTACAGATTGCAAATCAAGCAACACCCCTGACGTTCCATTATGCTCATGAAGCCAACAAGCAAGCTTCACAAGTATGACTACTACTGCTAGTAACTCCTAGTACTTTTGTGTTATATGTTGTATGTGTTGTGAGTACCTTTTTCTTTTCACAGGGCTTATTACAAGCAATGGTGAGGTTCCAGGTGACTGCACCTGCTTGAACTACCCGCTACAGGGTAACCATTAGTTTATCTTTCTTTTTTGTCTTTCTACAGGTCATTGTACTTGTAGCAGACCGCTGTAGGCACACTTAGCCTATATACTTCACTTTTCTGTAAATACACAATTATTTTTATTTTTATTGAGAATACGTGAGTAAGGTGGGGAAGTTGTGCCCCCGTCCTGGAGAAGGAGCTTGACTCCGAAACATGTCGACGCACACCAGAGGTCCTGTTCTTTAATTAACAGAATCGACCTCACACTGCACTTCCTTTAACAGTACCAGCCAGAGTTCAGAATAAAAGTTTTTTCTATAGACTCATGTGCCAGGTACTTTTTAATCTTTCACCACATCCCACCACTCACTTATAAATACACCCCACACACTTCACACCACACATAGTCATTACTATAAGTGCTCCCGCGTAGTCGTTGGTCGTAGCACGCCGCATCCCGCTAGAGGGGTGCGAAGACCCCGATGATGAAGCATGACACCAAGGGGCCTTTTGGTGTGTGAGGGGTATTTTACAAAACACTGAGTGCTTCAACTTGTGTCGATCACTCTCTCCCCCTCTTTGAGTTGGATTCTCTTTGTTTATTTAAGTGCATTGGAACTTACAACATTTTCAGTGATAAATCTCCAAAGCTGCTGTGCGCCAATGTACCAACCTGCTTCAGATATCTGGCCTTCCATTTCATGGCGGTGGCTACAGTTTTAGCAATGTCCTTATAAGGAGTATTTTTCTTCTCAAAACGTGACAAAGTCCCATTCTGCCTTGGAACTTAGAGGACATTTCAATGTGTTTCTTCAAAAAAGTGACAAAATCCCTTTCTGAAGTGGGAACTTTTTCAAACATTCTAGACTTCCAGACTTTTACCAGAACCAATCCACTGTGTTGATGCCATCCGGGCACCATCTCAGTCATCCTGAAATCTCACCTACGTCCCAGTCTTCCACTCTCATAGACTATTCTTGGCATTAGTGCTTTTTGAAATTATTCAACTTAAATCTTTAAAAAATCGAACCTCCGGTTCTCCTTATTGGAGCTTTGCCATTTTGGGTAATTATATTTATTACATTTTACTTTATTTTTCTAATTTAGTATGGGATTTTTATTTATTGGTGTTTCACTGTTTTGGTACTGCATAACTTCTTTATACATTGCACTAAGTTAAGCCTCTCTGCTCTGTGCCATAGCTGCCAGGGGGTTGAGGTCTGGTTAATTTAGTGACTTTTTGGGTTCACTGTGACAAGCAGTGTTACTATTCCTTAAGATGGGCAGTCATCCATCCCAAATAATAATCCACTTTCTTATACCTGTCTTCTCCTGGCCCATTGTTCATTGGAAGGGCTACTCATCACAAGTTAACTGGTAGTTAAGTGGGACAGCCTACCTTTATTTTGTACCCTTGTTTTGGGTCCCGCCTGAAAGGAGACTCACAGTCCACCCCACCTTCCTGCTAGCAGCTTGAACAAACACCTTTGCAGGACCAGTACGAGTAGAATAGACAATTGCCTCCGGGCTGGTTTGCACCTTCCAGATGATCTTCTGAGTTATTGCATCAATTATACAATGTGTGTTTGGAAGCATTTTTAGAAGTTTACCGCTTGTCCTGTTCCTAGTTGTCAGGACTGTGCTTTAATTTTTTCTGTCTGGTAATGGATGTCCCATCACAAGGCCAAATGGTAATAGTACTATCACATATGCTTCTGTGTCATGAACGCATGATATAGTGCGTTGGCACACTTTTTTTTTAATTTTATTTTATTTTTTTAGAGTTTTATATAGCGCGAACTAGACCCGAACCGAATCAGGTATCAGGGCGCTTTACATAGCACCAGTTACGTTACATGAGGACACACTTTCATTTTAGGCACGGGGAGATTAAGTGATTTGCCCAGAATCACAGGAGGTTTATGGCGTCGTTACCGAGACTCAAACCCAGATCCCCAGGTCCGAGGTCGAGCGCCTTAGCCGTTAGGCCAACCCCTCACCCCATTCAACCTCATACCTTACTTCAAGAACGGAATGACTACTGGTTCTTGACCTTTCGGCCTGTCTGGATATACTGCATCGAGCCCTTCTTCCACTGTCTGTTGTGTACTTTTGAGTGTGCCCTGGATAAATGCTTCGGATCGCCACTAGTTTGATCTCTGGAAATTGACCTACTTGTAACGTTGTTCTTTGCACTTGCCATTTCGCCTGAATGCATACTATAAGCCCTCCTGGGATGCTTCGGCTCCTGGTGATCTGGATTCTGGCTTGTCTTCTATGCACTGGCTGATCCTCCCTTGGGGCACACTAAGGGGATGGACTGGAATATGTTTGCTCGATGGAGCTGATGCATTGGGTATCTCTGGGAACATTGTCTGCGGTTGCTGGGAACAGCAATGATTCATCTACTCCTCAGAACACATAAACAATAGGTCAGTTTCGAGTTGGGGGAACTTTTAATTCAGCTATGTTTTTTTAACATCCTCAATTGTTTTTAAAGAGTACCACTTTTTTGTTTAAATCATTGTATTTTATAGAATAGGTATATTAGAAAGAAAGAATATAAGAAAAAGAGGAACAATACAAATTGTACCACTTTTTATCTCATTTCAAATTCACCTTCTTTTAAATATGGCTCTCTGAATGCTTTTATTTTCAAAATAGCACAATACCTTTTTATGATTTTAGGGTTTTATGCCTTTCACTTACATTGTTAGCAATGGTTCTCATTGGTTCTAGGAAGCTTTTTTAGTCCTCTGACGTCCAAGGAGTGAGTGTCATGTGGTTACATTAGGCCTGGATAGAAATGCCATTTAACATGTTCACGTTCTCAAGTTGCTTACTCTCCTTAAAACGTGGACATTGGACACACATTCATTTGTGTGCAAATACCAGGTAATATTTTCGGAACTCAGGTTTTGCTTCCAATTCCACTTCGTAGGTACACTATCAAATACCATGAACATATTTGTACAAGGGCTAAGTTCATCACGCAAACTGTAATTTGTTTTGGCTGTTAGACGATAGGACTTTCATAATAGCCAAAAACAATAGAGGCCGGACAGGGTCTTTGGCATGGTTACATGGATGTTGTTTGTTATATATACACAACATCAATCCTTTATTTAGACAGAGGAGCATTTTGCTGGAACTGTGAGGCCGACCCATGCCGGTATTCCAGCCCAGCTGATTCCTATGTATCTCATTCGAGGGATGCTGCCCAGGTCTCAACCAAGACAGGCAGCCTGATGACACTTACCCACAGTAGGATTTGGCAGATTCACTCAACCTAGACACACTAGGTTAGGTAGCACAAGGTAGGAGTACAATAAATTACAGTATTTATATGGAAGCATATACTCTCTGCAATAAGCAAAAGTGTTGAACTGTTATCTTTTTCATTATTCTCGTAATGCTAATCTCATTATTCTGTTTCCTTCTATTGAATATTGCAGCACATGTATTCTACTCAAGAATCACAATGCTTCAATTAATATTGAAATATTTTGCTGTGTATTTCTTGTGTATCTGTTTGGGTATGCCTAAGTAACTAAGGGGCACAAGCATCAAAGGAAATTGCATTCGCAAATGGTGCGAATCGCAAAATTCGGCCGTTTGCGAATGCAATTCCCATTTTTGGGATGCATTAACATTTTTGTAATACTCTCAAATTAAGAAATCGCATAGTTGCGGAATTAAGGAATCTCAAATTGAGATTACTTAAATGCAATGCATCAAACTTTAAAAATTTGCGAATTCGCAAATAAGGGGAACAAATTACCATGAAGTTGACCTTCATGGGAATTTGGAAAACTTTGAAAAATGCACTAAAGTGCATTTTTCAAAGTTCCATTTTACACACACACATGCCCTTGGGGCAAGTGAGGGTGCAAAATGTACTTCTAAGCAGATATCAGGGGAGCAACAGGGTGTCCTTTGGACACCACTGCACCCTTGAAATTGCATTCTTAATTTGCGAATTTCTAATGGTGAATTGCAAATTAAAAATGTCTTTCCATTCATTCAGATGGGCCTCTAGGCCCATAAGAATGGATGGGGAGGTATTCCTTAATTGCGATTCTCAATTAGAGAATCGCAATTAAGGAATTTTAAGAAATCGCTATTTTTATAGCGATTTCTTGATGCATTGCAGTTTGCAATTCCTTAATTGCGATTACTTATTTTTCGCAATTAAGGAATCGCAAAATGCAATATTGATGCATGTGCCCCTAAGTGACAGGGTGCTAGATCTGTTACCATGTTACCATGATTTCCTTGGGCAGTCAGGGTGTCATGTTCTGTGGTTGCACAATCCATTTGTTACCTTGTCAGGTTAGGGGTACAGATGGTGCGCTGTGAGCTAGCAGGACTTCGGCCAACATATCTGGATGGTGTGTTTGGAGTTAATCTCGCACAGTTCTGATGTTTATGTCCTTCAACAAATGCACAGTTTCACTTGGGAAAGTATAAGCCATTTGACATGGTGCTGTCAACGTTCTGGCTTGGGTTCTAATTTAATGGATCACCTGAGTAGTTTTCTTTTTTATAGACAAAGACCCCATCTCACCTCTTAACTGGAGACATACATTGTGTTAGGGGAACTCCTCCTCACCTGAGTAGGTACATCCTATGTATTGGCTGTAGGTTGTTCAAGCTAGCTTGAACCTTTCAAAGGATCACCCCATAGAGGTGCCCTCTCTGAATTCCACATATTCATATGGCTGAAGCTGCAGTAACTAACATACCAGTGAACTGCAGACATGCTGTTACACAAATGCCGTTACATTAATAAGCACAAACATGACAGTTTCAAACATACATTAAAGCTGCAGTTCCTAACAACTACACCACTTATGAAGCTTTAGAAAAACCACTAACATACCCAGAACATCAAAATTGGTTTGAAGACGCCTTACCACATGTACACAACAATGTTAGACTAGGTCCTCTTAGCAATGAGGGAGCAACATGGCCAGTCTTAGCCTGTGAAACACATTACCCAGATATAGAAAATCTGACAGCTCCAGACATACATGTGTTATATACAAATCTGGTTAAAACATATACATGTTTAACACAATTTGTCATGCAAATAATGATAATAAATCCACAAGGGCTGCTTATGCTGCACATCAATAGTTCGGTACGCATGGAAGTAGTCCAGTGACTATCTACGCAGTCATGGGTAAAATTCCTATCAGATGGGAGGAAGTTCCATTCTGGATTGCACAAAAAACAAATCAGCTTGAAGTAGTGTTTGCCCAAATAGGACCGTAGGAAAAACACAGAATTCTAACAATATACTTGCCAATGGAGATGGTTCCCCCGGTGGAAGACTGTGCCGCTTGGGGTTCAGTTTTTGCCTCAGTCTATACCAGAGCACATTGAACACCCTCATTAGCTGTTATGCCAGAAGTGCTTAAACAGATTCAAAATGAGTTTGCACCTGCCCTGGATTTGGGGTGGAAACTTATAGGCAATTTTGCCACAATATCCACCATAATATTAGGTAACATTAAAGGGGAAGCAGCAGCATTGACTATACGCCAGCGACTCAGAAATATGGCTCCAGGAAAACAGGAACGTTAATTACCAAAGATTATTGAGGAAACCTATGCAACAATAGGTAGAGATAATTTGGTTGGAAGCCAGACCTAGTAAACCACAAATTAACAGTAATTCTGAAAAGGATAACTCAAAGCAGGCATCAGACTCTTCTGCTTAGAAGAAGTGGGATAATAAGAAAAATAACGAAAAGACTAAATCGCAAGGTGGACATCCCCAACAGAAGTCCAGTGAAGAGCGGTATTATCTGCTTAACCATGATAATATTAAAATGCCTGACAGGTATCAGGATACTGATACACGTTCATGTCGTTCCTTTCAGGAGTCATCCGAAAAAACGCTTGGAGAGAGTTAGACAATCAGAGCGCAGATAAGAGGAGTATGTGAAACCATAGAAGGACTCACAAAGCCCTTTTGACTTTGTAATATAAAAGGAAGTTAAACCTAAACAGTCAAAGCCTCAATTCAAAAAGAAAAAGGTGTCTGGCCTTAAAATCAAGCATGCCATGGATATTGAGGGCACTGCTTCTGAGCAGGGCATGGGTTTTTGACCATGCTGGATGCCATGGTAGAAGTCACAATAGTTTGTCGGAGCATGATAGATTGTCCAGCAGCAGGAGCATTGAATGACTAAAATCCAGATGGAAACACCAGATACAAGAGTAAGTGTCCCGCATCGATTACATAAAATGCAACTCCAAATGGAGGGGGACATACCAAGATATATTAATGTTCTCTTTTGGGGGAACTTGTCATTCAGCTATGACATTCTCTTGGCTGAAAGGTATTGGCCACCAGAATTCGTCATGGACTGCCCTGAGGGAGAAATTTTTATTTTGGCCGCTTTTCCCGACCTCGTCCCAGATGCAGTTAAACATTCATATGTCAAGGAGTGAGCTTTAGCGCAAGCTCCTGCATTATACCACAACCATGTGGGGTGGGATGATGGTTCCCCTTAACACATCAAACTAGTGAGATCCACCCCACAACCTCAAAGACAATACCCTATTAAACATGAGGCTAAATAACAAGTTAGAGAAATACTCACACAACTTGAATACCAAGGTGTGATAGAAAGTTGCACCTCCCCTATGAATAATCCTTTATTTCCTATAATGAAACCAGACCATTCCATTCATATCATCTAGTATTAGATTACAGACACTTAAACACCACTATATGCACATTTGCTGAATAAATCATACATAGTGCAACAAAAATGAATAACATAGTGCAGAACAAATACAAAACCACTTTAGAAATTTCCAGTGGACTTTTCTGCCAAAACTCAGCACTTGAAAACAGGTACATGCCCGCATTCAGTAAGCTAGGTTCTCAAATGAAGTTCTGTCAATTGCCCCAGGAGTATAAGAATAGCTCAAGGTTGTTTTCAGCCTGCGTTACAGAACTTTTGCAAACATTGGATGACCAGAAATTGTCCTATGTTGATGACAAAGATCTGAGGGATGATGACCTTTCAACTCACTTGGCTAGAGTAGATCAAATTGTTTTGGGATTCCGCATATGGGCTACAAATTCAATTTAAAAATAGAAAGAAAATAGCCCACCTCAGTGTCCTGTTCCTAGGATATAGGTTGTTAAGTGAAGGCAGAAGCCTAGCAACACATATCCTCAAGAAGTGTGCACTTCTTGTAGTGTAGTTCCTATATTCCCAATAGGCTCTGCGCATTGGAATAATATATTCAGCAATGTAGACGTAGGACTGAGGTTATCTAGGTCTCTACTGACTATATTAGACTTAAGGTTTGCCAGCTAGCTTAGAGGTCACTAGAAACTTTCTCGAATAAACGAGGAGGAGTTTAACCTCCCTGGATAGACAAGAAGGGATTAGCTTTTGACAACCATAAAACATGACAACTTTGCTCTCCCTGAATAAGAGTGTATCTCTAGAGTCGTGTGAAAACAATAGACAGCTATTTCACTCAGTCAAGTGTGCGTACTTAGTTTCACCAGAATGCAGAGAAAAGAGAGACGGGCGTTTTCAAAAAAAGGTGTTATTTATTGAGCAGTCTTCTTCCTCATACAAGAGAAATGAATTGCCACGATTGTAATGCTCATGGTAAAGTAAAGTGCGTACAGTAAAAGGAGGATTATAAAATAATACTGTAAAAGCATTGATATGGTTTCTTAGCCATATGATACTTTAAAATAGATAAAATATATACATACATATATACATTGACTAATCGTACTCAACTGGTGCTTCTAAATACGCCTACCCCGGTGTACCTGACCTAAGCCTAATACATGGGAGGGAGTAAGTAAGTAGCAGTTTAAGTTAAGTTTGTTTTGCCAAGAATCTGACTCAAGAATTCTCTGTAAGGGTTTAGTCAGTTCCGTACCTGGGTAATAGAAAGCAGGAAAGCAGGAGGTCTGGTATCTCTCTCTCAGGACTCGATATCCCAACAACCCGCAAGGGTAGGCTGGAAACGCCAGAGCTGGATTTCTCGGCAGGAGAAAAGACAGCGTCTTTCTCAGCGCGTCAAAGAGGAGGGGCAGCTTCCGTGGGCTCTCGCATCAGCTGGGCTTTTGGGTAAGTAGATAGCTGCTCTGCTCCAGATTCACCACCGTGTGTTTGCTTAAGGCAACGTTGGTATATTTATACCTGAAAGGTGCCTGGGTTTGATGTAAGGTTGGACATAAGACGTCAATAAAGATGTCACTAAGAACTGGCCGTTCTTACAGTGCTTTACAGGAGTTCTAGGACGAAATCAAAACAAAAGCAAGGGGGATTTCCCAGGTTGCTGGAGGCTTGGTTTTGTTTAGAGAACTCGGTGTGCTTATTAGGGGGCCGGAGAAGTAGCCTTGCTTAATGTGACAGCATGTGCTACGACTGAATTATGGATATGGTTATTATGCCGTTGTATGGATATTATTGATTATAGCCGGACAAGGGCATAAAATAGGAATATCGATTCAGGTTTCCTAGATAAAACACTACATTCTACAACCACCAAATACATTGAAGATGCTCTAATCAATATTGGGCTTTCTAAACTTTGTCAGAAAATACACTCCAGACTACGACCATTCTACGCCTTGATTTGGGCAGACTTTTCAAGTCCACACAGGTCAACTGAACACACTTGAATTTTACGTTCAGTACAAACTGACCTACCAGCATCCAAACACATTCACACATGTAAACACAATCAACTTGATGATCCATAAAATTGAAGGTGCATCAGGGTATACCAATGTCACATTCAATGAAGGAGACCCTGTACCAATTGCATATAAATCGCATTATACATGAATGCAGAGAAGAGTTTTGCACCAATAAAAAAGATTCTGATGGCGGTACAGACTGATGTAGTGAGAGAAAGATCTTTGGCTCAGGGGAAACGCATTATTGTCGTGACTCTTTACTAGCCTTAGAGGTTGTTACAAAGGACAATGTCCCAAATGCGAAAGCTTTACATCCACGATGGATGCAATGGCCAACTCTCCTACAGCGACAGATGTTGATTACACATTTGACTCTACAGTACAAACAGAAGCATATCTGCAATATGAATATGAATATCCTCTGCCTATTGATGTCATGCCTCTAGATCAGTATGATTACATCCTTTATACTAACCGGTCAGCACAGCCTGCCATAGGGACAAAGTACCAATGCTCTGCAACATGCACTGCTGTAAAGGGTAGAATGAAGGATGGAAAATGCCACCATCGCAAACCTACACACATTCACTAGGTGATTGCACAGCACCGCTGGCTCAGCTTTGAGTTCTTATTTTGGATCTTGGGACTACATATCCCAGATTTCCCACACTTATAGTGTGTGATTCATATTATTGTGTCCACTCTTACAATAAATACTTACAGTACTGGAGCCAGAATGGGTACACCATAAAGCACAAGCTGTTTTGGGAACAGGTGACCAAACTAAAAGCGTGTTTTCCACAGGCTCATGTGATACACACATTGAGTCATCAGTGTGTAGGAATAAATGTTGTAGGGAATTCCATGGCCGATAAAGTCACAAAAAAAACAGTGCAAACTGCTGTAGTCACTGCAGTTACTCGTTCAAGTACGAGGATAGATGGAGACATCTTGACAGATATCAACACTGTGCGTGATTGCACCCATCTGCCGAAATGCTTTCCAACAAAATACTCCTACCAGTTAAGTGCGCAAAATATTCTGTTTGCTCAGGTTTGAAGGAATGGGGACTTGAGTAATACCAAACTCATATTGCAGGTTAGGGTTAATCTTAGCAGCACATGAGGGCCTAGCATCTGCTCATGCAGGGGTGACAGCTACAATTTAATTTTTGCTCCAACACTATTGGTGGCTAGGTCCATCCAAACTGACTATGGATTTTGACCTTAAATGCAACATCTGCCAGCAGATTAAGGTTTACACCGTAGCATCCCCATCACAGACACCTCTATTGAACTCAGACCAGAATCTCGCTTATGTTTATTTGGACCATTACGGCCCCTTAGAATCAGCTGGCTCTTACAAATACAGCTTAATAGCAGTGGATCCCTGCTCTCGATTCCTATGGGTTTGGCCATGGTGATCAGCTGATGCCTGAACTGTTATAAAAGATTTGCAAACATTTATTGGTACATACGCAGTAGCCACATTCCATTCGGACCAGGGTCTGGCATTTGCCTCCAGGGCTTACAGAGACACAATTGGAAAATTGGGTGTGACTGTGCAGTACTCCTCCCCCTATCATCCCAAGAGAAATGCTGTGTTGGAGAGGAAGAACTGGGACTTAAAGTAGTCTTTAACAACTAGGGTATTAGGTACAGGTCACAGTTGGATCCATCACCTGCATGGAGTCCAGAGAGCCCTAAATATTCTGTGTAGAAAATCCTTGGGTGTTTGTACTCCATACGAGATACTGTTTGAAGTTAAGATGTGGGTTCCAGATCTCGACAGTCCCAGTGTAGTGGCGGCTGAAACACCTTTTGACATCAATGTATATTTGGATGTTTAACAGGATCTGGACAATACGAAGACAGACCACAACATCAATGGTAATCACTGACCATCAAGAGTCAGTAGTGTTTTTAATTATCAAAGTGCAATATAGGCAAAAACAATCATAATGACAAGAGTATTGATAAAGCTAGGTAATATCTTGCAGTGTTGACACGTAGTAGTTGTAAGATAACAGCTGACGCGTGTTTTGTCATAGACCAACTTTCTCAAAGCTTTAAATTTAGATCAGAGAATCCTGAAGTCCAACAGGATTAGAATCTCAAACGAAGTACACAAAATAGTATCCAGTTAAATGTGTATCCGTAAGCACAGAAACCTCCACGGAATGTTGGTAAAGCTAGAGTCACATAAGGCAGCCCTTATTTATTACAGGGTAGCGCATCAGCTGCAATCATGTCTGAAATGCTGAAATGCTGTGTTGGAGAGGAAGAACTGGGACTTAAAGTAGTCTTTAACAACTAGGGTATTAGGTACAGGTCACAGTTGGATCCATCACCTGCATGGAGTCCAGAGAGCCCTAAATATTCTGTGTAGAAAATCCTTGGGTGTTTGTACTCCCTACGAGATACTGTTTGAAGTTAAGATGTGGGTTCCAGATCTCGACAGTCCCAGTGTAGTGGCGGCTGAAACACCTTTTGACATCAATGTATATTTGGATGTTTAACAGGATCTGGACAATACGAAGACAGACCACAACATCAATGGTAATCACTGACCATCAAGAGTCAGTAGTGTTTTTAATTATCAAAGTGCAATATAGGCAAAAACAATCATAATGACAAGAGTATTGATAAAGCTAGGTAATATCTTGCAGTGTTGACACGTAGTAGTTGTAAGATAACAGCTGACGCGTGTTTTGTCATAGACCAACTTTCTCAAAGCTTTAAATTTAGATCAGAGAATCCTGAAGTCCAACAGGATTAGAATCTCAAACAAAGTACACAAAATAGTATCCAGTTAAATGTGTATCCGTAAGCACAGAAACCTCCACGGAATGTTGGTAAAGCTAGAGTCACATAAGGCAGCCCTTATTTATTACAGGGTAGCGCATCAGTTGCAATCATGTCTGTATTTTGTCTTGGGAATTCCCCATGATACAGTAAATCTAGACGTGGGTATCGTAGTGAAGTCTCCGTTTCGATAGACGGACAAACGGACCCACGTCTGGGACTCACGTATTTAGTCTCCAACATGTCCCGACATCCACAAAAGTGTGAGGTCCGTCTCTAGTGGTAATTTTGACCCACCGAAGTAATTCAACTTTCATATGTTTTCAAAATTACTCTGTGTGATTTTATGACTCCTAGTACTATCTCTAATGACTGGGACATTGATAGAGTGCATGTAATGCTAGATTATCTGCAGCATTCAACTGTTTTTAACAAGTATGAAATGTATGATGGCGCCCAGTAATTATGATGAAGCGTTCTGTTTTCACCATTATGGTCACCATTTCCTACATAAAGCAAGTACTCCACTTGCAGAATTTAATTACACACAATGGGAAAACGGCCCAACACCACCACAGGGTAGCTCAAAAGCATTTACACAGAAGTTTACACACTTTTCTAGTCCCAATACAGCTGACCCTAAGTCTAATTATTATAAACTTTACATGGGATTACAGGACTTTTTACTAGGTCCACGAAGACAATGTCAAAAGCGCATTCTGTATGCAATATACAATGAAGTGTGAAAGATTTCACAGCAGGAAGCTACTGAGAGACTGCATGAAATTGACAGGGCAAATTTAGAAAGGGTTCTATGTAACTATCTATCCACCAGAATTTACTCTCCCTGTAACATTGTGTCATCTGCAATCAACATCATACAGAGTGACATGTCTTCTTTACAACATGGGCAGTCACAACTTAGGGCTATCTTGATACTGAGTTGGACTCTATAGACTATTCATGCTAGTTATATTCCATGTAAACACCTTAATGCCACTAGTTTGTTTCTACCATTTTATCTAACAAAATAACAGCGTTGCGTGACGGAACAACGCATGCCATTACCATGCATGCCGGTGCAATGCGGTTTTAACCATGCAAGTCTTAACCACTCTTATGCCTTTACCATGCATGACTTCACAACAAAACATGCATTGTCAAGTCATGTATAGCAAAGACATATGTGTGGTTTAACAGTACTTATATATCATAACCCTGCCCTGCGCCCTGATCCCTAAAATACCCCCAGGGCAAAAATCTACTCGGAACCCAGCTCCCCAACCCATGCCCCCTGCCCTGTGCCCTGAAATGCCCCCAGGGTAAAAATCTACCCCGACCCCCAGCTCCCCCCCACCTTGAGTCCTAAAACAGCCCCTTAGCCCAAAAAACTAACTCGAACCCAGGCCCCGCCCTGAGCCTTTAAATGGCCCCCTGATCAAAAAACTACCCCATCCTCCCTGCCCTGAGACCTAAAACTAGCCCCCTCCCTCCCAAAACTTCCCCAAACCCCCTAAGCCCTAAAAGCTACCCCACACCCAGCCCTAAAAAACTTTCCTGAGCCATAAAAACTTCCTGACCCCACCGAGCCCTAAAAACTTCCCCTGAATCCCCAGCCCTGACAACTACCCCAACCCTTAAAAACTAACCCCCACCCCCAATACCCAGCCCCACTTACTTCACCGCATCCTCGCCCAATCCTTCCTATTCCTGGGCCCGCACATTCCAGACATCTAGACCACACATATGCCTTAATCACACATATGCGTGGTTAAGGCATATGCGTGTCTAAGGCAAGTGTGGTTACGATTGCGTGGATCGGGCACGCGTGGCTGAGGCCACGTTGGTCCAACAGTTTCCCAATAACAGATCATTATGGCAAAAGAGGACACCACATACACCATGTTACACATAGAGAAGTTAGAAAAACTACTATTCACTGTTGCAGAAATACCGTCTGCAGATTGGATAATACAGGGTATTGGTTCTCTGCCAATTTTTACATTTCACTTCCAATACTGCTTACAACACTATCAAGAGGGCAGATATGAGGTGCTAGGAAAGGGGTATATACACAAGGAATGGATCTTACCTTTCAAATTCCAATTTAGGAATCGTGAGACTGAGGTTTTGCTTCATGGCACATGCAATGCGTCTAGGGCAAACTTGTCATGTTATTTGAATGATTTTCCAGCTGCTGTGATCCATTCGGCTTTTAGATTACTCTCTAATGGGAGTGACTTGATGCTGATGGCTGCTGTGGGATGAGACCAGGCATTGCCTATCTGGTAATGGTGTCTGCAGTCGTGACCTGTTGTACACAAGTACTGTTTCCACCTGCCTTCACATTTAGGGATGCAACACTTTGGCCTTCAATAGCCCTTAAGAATGTGTATTTTGATGCTTTAAGTAGACTGAGAGCCTCATTGACCCAGAAGGAAGTAGTCTCAACATCTGTGAGGGAAGTGTTTGATCTTCGAGTTGCAAGTTCCTCTTCTGAGATACAGTTACTACTCTGCACTAATGTCCCACACCATTTTGGGGAACTTGTGCACCACATTTTTAACATGCCTCGGACTGCGGGGGTAGTGTACTTTTTAAGACAATTGGCTCTGGGTTGGGTAGCACCTTCCAGACCGTCTTCAGAGGTATTCCAGCATTTATACACTCTGTGTTTGGAAGCATTTTTGGAGGCTTACCGGTTGTGCTGTTCCTAGTTGTCAGGATTGTGCTTTAATTTATACTGCCTCGCAATGGATGTCTCATCACAAGGCCAAGTGGGGATAGCACTACCATACATGCTCCTGTGTCGTGAATGTATCATGCAGTACTTTGGAGCACCCTTACTTCAGGAAATAAATGACCACAGGTTCTTGTCCTTTTGGACTGTCTGTCTACAATGTATGCAGCCAATTTTCCAATCTCTATTGTGTATGTTCGACTGTGCCCTGGACATAAGCTTGGGAAACTGGTTCAATCTCCAGACATCGACCTACTGGTGGGTCCATTAACGGCTCACTTGTACCATTGTCCTTCGCGCTTGCCATTACTCCTGAATGCATACTATATAAGTCCTCCAAGGATGCTTCAGCCCCTGGTTATCTGGATCCTGACTTGTCTTCTACGGACATAGCACTGGCTGATCCTCCCTTGGCAGACACTGAGGGGGATAAATTGGAACATGTTTGCTCTATGGACCTGGTGCATCGGTTGCCTCTGGGAACATCGCCTGCTGTTGCTGGGAACAGTATTCCTTTTTTTACTCCTCAGAACACATAAAGAATATGCCAGAGTTGTGGGAATGTTTAATTTGGCTATGTTTTTAACATCCGAAATTGTATTTAAATTGCACCGCTTTTAACCTGCTTTTAAATGTACTTTCTTTTAAATATTGCTTTCTGAATGCTTTTATTTTCAAAATAGCACAATGCATTTTTATGATGTTAGGGTTTTATGCCTTTTACTTACATTGTCAGCACTGTTTTTAAGAAGCTTTTTAGGCATCTCACATCCAATGAGTGGGTGTCACATGGTTACATAAGGCAAGGATAGAAACGCCATTTTACATGCTCATGTTCTTAAGTTGCCTTCTCTACTTAAACCATTCTGACATTTGACACACATCCATTTGCATGCAAATACCAGATAATATTCTTCAAACTCAGCTTTTGCTTTCACTTACACTTCGAAGGAACACTGTCAAATACCTTGAACATTTTGTACAAAGGCTAAGTTCATCACGTAAACTGTTGTTATTAGATTCAGCTTTTCACAATAGCAAAAACGACAGTGGCCTGACTGGGACTTCGGCATGGTAACATTAATGCTGTTTATTATATAAACAACATAAATCCTTTATTTAGACAGAGGAGCTTTTTGCTGGCACTGTGAGGGTGACCCATGCAGGAATTCCAGCTCAGCTGATTCCTAATACCTGGGATGCTGTGCAGCTCTCCACCAAGACAGCCAGCCTGATTAAACTTACCCACATGAAATGTGGAGTTAGGTCACCCTACAGGAATTATGCAGATTCACTCAGTCTAGACACACTAGGTTAGGTAGCGCCAGGTAGGAGTACAATATATTACAGTACCTATATCAAAGCGTATATTCTCTGTAATTAGCAAAATGGTTAAACATGTTATCTATTTCACCATTCTCATAATGCTAATCACATTATTCTGTTTCCTTCTATTGAATATTGCAGTGCAAGTATTTTACTCAAGAATCACAATGCTTCAATAACTATTGAAATGCTTTACTCTGTATTTCTTGTGTATCTTTTTATGAGTATGCATAACTAACTTAGGAAAAGAGTTTTAGATCTGTTACCACAATTTCCTGGGAAGTCAGGGCTGTCATGTTCTGAGGTTGCATAATCCATTTGTTACCTTGTCAGGTTAGGGGTACAGATGGTACACTGTGAGCTAGCAGGACTTCAGCCAACATATGGTGTGTACACAGTTAATCTTACACAGTTCTGATGTATATGTTTTCCCACAAATGCACAGTTTTAATTGGGAAAGAATAAGCCATACAACAGGGTGTCTGTCTGGGCTTAGGTAAGAACCAATGCTGCAAGATATGTCAGCTAAGAGTACCACAACTCCCTCACAGCCTCCCTGACACATGCCAGCACTGCCTCAACTCACCTACAACTTAACTCTGCCATGTAGAAGAACTTGTTCATTAGATGGCTCCGCTGGGGTGAGGTCACTATACCTCCCACGCTCTATGAGCTGTGTTGTGTGCACCACGTGGAATGGCACTGCCACACCGAAATCCAAAGAATTCCAGGCACTGTCTGCACTAACCAACGGCTGAACAGAGAAAAGCGGTACCGTTTAACCGAGGGGAACCCAGAAGTGGGGACAAAGTTCACACTTAACAGGGAGGGAGTAATCTCAAGTGCTAACCCGCGTCAGCTCAGCGTCCCTCAAACACCATATTTCTTTCCATTCTGCAAAGAAAGATCACTGAGACAATCATGAAAGGTTACACAAAGAGTGTCATAAGAGGTTGTTCCATGAGAACAGCCTAAGCTGCCCCCTTACTATTTGTAATAACCAATATAATTTGCTGCTTTAGGAGTTGCTATGTACGGTATTACAATATATGTGATTTGAGAAAGACCAAGCACTTGCAAGGCACTGAGGTATTGACTTGCATTGATTGATCTACTGAGATCCCTTATACTGCTCTGCTTTGATACCCTGAGAGTCAAGTGCTAGGGGTGGGGGCTATTGGTTGCTCAGGTGTGGGGTCAATAGTATTGTTAATCTCCCACAGTTGTTTCAAAATCTTCTATTTTTTTTAATTGTTTTTATATAGCACGAACTATACCCGAAGATATCAGGTATCAGAGCGATTTACATAGCACCAGTTTCATTACATGAGGACACATTAATTTTTGTAATGCACGGGGAGATTAAGTGATTTGTCCAGAACCACAGGATGACTCGAACCCGGTTCCCCAGCTTTGACGTCGACCACTCTAGCCATAAGGCTACATCATCTCCCCTTTTACTGACACTGATTGTATCAGGACACAGCAGAATGGACACACCTGGGTTATGCAGACAAGAATGTTTTGTAGCACTAGTATAGACATACATATGGTCTACTTCATTCATGAACCTAGCGGTATATTTACAGACACACACTCAAGATTTTTAAACAAACACAATGACATGCAAATAGATCATGGAATAACATCATCTAGACGCCATTTGCTTTTGCGCGTTTCACATGCACGCACAGGTGATCTGATATTCTGGTGAAATATATTCCCAAAAGCTGACGATGCACTCATTTATCCATTTACTCATGTTACCACCACAGTGACATAATATTGCACATGATATAATACTTTGCATTTTAAATAAACAAATAAAAGTGTCTTTGCACAAACATAATTTCTATTTCCAGTAGTACACGTGAAACCTTAGAAGATTGGCTCGAGTCGGGGTACCACGCGTGTGGACGGCGTACCCCCACTTATTTTACCGGGGGGGGCGTCCCCCCTGCCACACAGCTGGACTTCACTCTTTGGCCTCACTGGGACCAGGAGCTCGGCACCTGTCGTGACGTCACTTCCTGTTGTGACGTCACTTCCAGTGACTGCGTCCCCCCCACTTCTTTTTTCACGACTTGTGCCCTGCTTAGAAGGTAGGCCACAAGTGCTACAAGAGTAAGCCGTACCTGCTTACACCACAAACATTGTGAATGGAGCCCCTGTGAATTCCAACAAGTTGGAAATCTACACTCAGGTGCAGATGTAAACCATGGGGCAGAATTAAAAGCCCCTTGCACCACTTAGGCATCACTTTTCCCATGTTAAAAGTGGCGCAAAAGTGGCGCAAGAGGCCTGTAAATCTGCTCCGTGTGTGGAGATGACTGACTTTTTGTAAAACAGACCAAAAATTATTGATAACCATTTCCAGGGCATGCATTTGAAGTCCCAGGCCCATTGGAACTTTATTTGCACAAGACACTACTAAATTAGAAATACAAGCTTTTTAATGCAGGTATCTTAAATGTCAGACACTGCTGCGAAAAATGTTGTCTAACAGACTGCTTCTTAATTTGCTTTTCCTCTTCTGGTTACACGTGCTCCAGTCCCAGAACCTGTAGTTTAAGATGTGCTTGAAGTAATTGCGAGGTAGTTTCTCAGAATTAAAGAACGCTAAGTAACCGAGGATAAACAGAGACCTAAAGCAATCTTCTTAAAATACACCCAGTATTGGAATCTGTAAACATGACAGTTAACGAGAGACTTGCTACCTTTTGCACTATCCCACACTTCTTGTCTAATGTAACAATCTATCTGTCCGATGTGTTTAACAATAAAAAGAAAACATGATGTAATGCTTTGGCACCTGCTCACACGCCGGCTTGTGCCTGGGCTTGTTCGCAATTCTTTTGTTAACTACCTTAAAAAAAAATCCTTATGGTAGACTGCATTGTGCTTTTCAGTTCCTTTCAATAAATCACTGCAAATCACTGTTAACTACAGCGGGGGAGGAGAGGCTGACAATAAAATGAAAGTGACATTTCTAAATCTGCGAAAGAAGCTCGGGGTGAAATGTCCCCTGAAGACATTGCTCAATCATGGGAAACAAGTTTTTAAATGTTTTTCAAACTTTGTTAAAAGTCATAAAACGGAGACATCAACACCCAGAAATTGCAAATGTGATGATTTCAAACTCTAGAAGTATTAGGATTCGACCTTTTGTATAGTTATTGTCAGAATATCTCAAGGAAAATATCGTGTGACAGAAAAACATGTTCTACATATCTTTTAGAAAAATATCCTATTGGTTATATGTTCTATATTACTGCAAATAAAGATATATTTTTGTGAACAATATTTAACCCGTTTGCTGCTGCTGTCGGCCAATGGCCGTTGCGAGCACTACCTCGGTAGTGATGCTCATGTCCGTTGGCCGACGCGGCCCCGCCCGCTTAATAGAACGTTCCGCACTGGCGCAGAACGTTCAATGCAGCAAACGGGTTAAGTGACAATATTTCTGTTAGACAATATTTTGGTTACAGTGTTTTGTTACCTCAAGCACACAAAACATTATGGGAGGAAAGCGTGAAATGTGTCTGTCATCGTTCTTTTGCTCCCTTCACCACCTCCGTTTGGACCTAGCCATATGCAAATCAGCCTTGACCCTGCTCCTGATGTGAACAGTCCACACCAAATCAGAACACAAGCTACCTAGGACCAGTTGTGCACTGATAAGGGCTCATCAGCCAGGTATAGCTTGGTTCAAGTGGCACAGTGAACATGGCACCCACATATGGGCATATCCTTCCCACTTAGGGCAGTACATCAAATACGCAAAAAGGTGATAGGAGGATTGCTTGCAATTTGTCAAACTACGCATGGAAGCATCCCCACCCATTGTTCTTTTTCTCACCATGCCACCTCAGTTTAGTTCCAGCCATATGCAAATCAGGCTTCACCCAGCTCCTAATGGGAACAGTCCAACTCAAACTGCCATGCGGGGTCCTCACCAACCCAGAACACAAGCAACCTATGACCTGTTTTGCCCTGATATGGGCTCATCAGCCAGGTACAGCTTGGTACCAGTGCAATAGTGGGCGTGGGGCCCACTTCTGGGCATACCCTAGCATCTTAAGATGGTACATCAAACACACAAAAAGTGATGGGAGGAATGCGTGCAATTTGTCTAACCAATGGCAATCACTCAGACTAGCATCCAAACACATTGTTTTTTTGCTCATTATGCCTTCTCAGGTTGAACCAAGCTATATGCAAATCAGCCTTGACCCTGCTCTTTATGGGAACAGTCCAGCCGGAACTGCCAAGCCAGATCCTCACCAAACCGGAAAACAAACAACCAAGGGTCGGTTTCACCGTGATAGGGGCTCATCAGCCAGGTTTAGCTTGGTTGTAGTGTACAGTGAGCACGGAACCCATGTCTGGGAATACTCTTGCTGCTCAGTGCAGAACATCAAACACACAAAAGGTGATGGTAGGAATGTTTGCAATTTGTCTAACCACTGGTAGTTACACAGAGTACCATCCCACCCTTTGTTCTTTTGCTCACCATACCACCTCAGTTTGTGCCCAGCCATATGTAAATCAGCTTTGACCTTGCTCCACATGGGAACAGTCCAGCCCGAACAGTCAGGCCAGGTCCTTGCCAAACCAGAGTACAAGCAATCTAGGATTGGTTTTACCCTGATAAGGGTTCATCAGTCAGGTATAGCTTGGTTCCCGTGCCACAGTGAGCAAGTCACCCACTTCTGGGCATACCCTTGAAACTGTGGGCAGTACAACAACCATGCAATAGGTGTTGGGAGGAATGATAGCAGTTTGTCTAACCACTGGTAATCACTCGGAGCAGCATCCCAACCAATCGTTCTTTAGCTCAACATGCCATCTCAGTTTTAAACCAGCAATATGCAAATCAGTCTTGACACTGCTCCTCATGGGAAGAGTCCAGCCCGAACTGCCAGATCAGGTCCTCACCAAACCAGAACACAAGCAAACAAGGGCTGATTTCGCCCTGATAAGGGCTCATCACCTAGGTATAACTTGGTTGCCTTGGTACAGTGAGCATGAGACCCACGTCTGGGAATACCCTGCCAAAAAAAGGCAGTACATCAAACACACAAAAGGTGATGGAAGGAAAGCTTGCAGCTTGTCTAACCACTGGCAATCACTTGGGGAAGCCTTACAACCCATTGCTCTTTTGCTCACCATGCCACCCCAATGTGGATCCAGCCATATGCAAATCAGCCTAGACCCTGCTCCTCGTGGGCCTAGCAGTTTGGGGTGGACTGTTTCATGGGTTGGTTTGCTACCACAAGCGATTGGCAGTGATTAGACAATTTGCAAGCATTCATCCCATCACCTTTTTGTGTTTTACACAGTGTTCTGGTATCATACAGCAGCGTAGCTACCAGTGGTGCAGCAGGTTCCGGGCACCAGGCCAAGGGGCCCTAGGAGTCCACTCGAGACTGTTTATTTTTGCAGTTTACTGGCTGTCTAGCAGTGAGAGGGCATATTTGCCTTGCTTGCACCCAGGCTCATGGCACCCTTGCTATGCCACTGGTAAACATTTCAGGAGTCATCGAACAGGGACATGCCACAGGTCCAGAAGGTCCAACCCATTGCAGATATCTTGTAGAGCAAAAGAAAAAGCATTTAATTATTAATCTGAGTGAAAGCAATTTGCCTACATAGTAAGTATTGTCAATCTATCACAAAGATACAGCCTTTCTGAATTTATCTTAGACACCTGTGATGCATAATAATGGAAAGATGCTTCGACTTTTCCATGCACTAAATGCCTGTCAGCCAACAAGTCTCATAAGTAATCCTAAAGCTGTGAATCTCCATCCACCTTTAGTTCTCCAGCGCCATATCCTCTCCCACCAACTCCCCGTTCCATTTCATCAGCTTTCCCACCCACTCTACTTTGGAGTTTCCTGCCTCTCCCATTTCTTTCCTCTCTGTGGCAGGCCTGTTATCCTTTGCCCCTGTATCTTTGCCCATCTCAAATCCTCTTCTCTAGTGCCCTACGCCTACAAGCCGCCCCCGACTGGGTTCCTCATCCATCTCTCATCTTGGTCTCCTTAATGGCCCTCGCTACAAGTACAGGGATACATTCCATTGTATGTGAAAACAAGAATTTGCACAGGGGTTGGAATTATATGCTTACTCTGATAGTTTCTGGTGGGGCAAACTTGTTGAAATTTACTGGAGTAAAATGACTGTGAAAAAGGCAAAATGTGTGAAATTTGGTGTGTTAAATACCAGTTGCCTCATTTTGAGCCAAGAAGCTTTCTCCAGATGTGGGTATACATCCGCAGAGCAGCGGTACGCCTATAGTCAACTGGAAAACGGAGAGGTCGCGTGATAGAGAAACCTACAGAGCTTTGAGTTTGCAAAAAAAGTCGAGCATCAAGTGTCGGTCATTTGTCAATCATTTTAACAAGATTTCTTGGCTCCACATGGTGTCCAGACAAATAAGTGGTGACATGCTCTGATGATGACCTCCCATAAAGTGTTAATACCCTATCAATATTGAGGCATCAGCAATTATTGAGGAAAGTGGAGGAGACATTTCTGTACTTATATATAAAAAAACGAAATAAAATACGATAGATAAATGAAACACGTAACGGAACGATGATGCCTAGAGTGAAAATGGGACTGTGAAGAATTATTTCCCTCTCCTCATCCTTGTATATGAGACTTTCCTGCATGTTAAAGCATACACATAAAAAGCTTTTTCTTTGGGATGCTTTTGTGTTTTTCATGTTCAGTATCACTTTTGTAGTTCCTATTTCATTCACAATGAATATTTTATGTCAATTGTGTTGCAATTTAACTGTACATGATCTGTTAAAAACTGTGACATATTCATATTGTCTGACGGCATTAGAGTTGCATTTTGTTTGTTTATGGTTTGAGGTTTACTGTGAAAAGAAATGATATAATAAAAAATAGGCATTAAAGAATGTAGGATAATTTATACCAACACACTGGATTCATGTTCATGTTGTGTTACATTTTGAATAAGAATTGATTCATGGTCAGTGGGGGTTGTGTTTTTTTGAGGATGCGTCACACAGTGGCGGTGCTGATGGGGCTTCAAAGGCGATACATGTCTTTGAGAACGGCCCATTCCACGTAGCAGTGGTGATATATCGGTTCTGCTCGGGTTTGCACCGCACAGGGTAGGAGATGCATCAGGTCCACTGGCTCCAAAGAGGGTGGCAGAGCACCTTAAGCCCACTTCCAAGGGTCTAGGACTGGGGAGGCACCATATGGCAGGATAGATTCACAGATGGCATAGTCCAGGGTCAGGTGCAAGGTTGTTCGAATCCTGTTGTGTCCCTAAGGTTTCAGATCAGGAAGGCAGCCTACTAGCTCTTGGAGTCACTCTGGGTTCTGGGTTCAAGAGATGAAGGTCCAGTCTTTCTCACCTAGGCAAGAGGGCTACATGCAGCAGGTCAGCATAGCAGGGCAGCAGTCCTTCAGAACTGCACTCCAGCAGAGTGGCATTGCTTTAAGCGGCACAGCAGTTCCAGAGGTGTACTGAAGAGTTGATGTCTTAAGGTCCAGTATTTATATCCATTTGCGCCTTTTGAAGTGGGGAGAAGCTTCCAGAGGCATGCCTTTGAAGTGCACAGGTGCCCTGCCCTGCCTTATTGGCCCTTGGCTCCTGACTAACTATAGGGCGCATCCAGCCCTTGCTGAGGAGACAGGGCACAGCCTAATCAAGCATAAGTGGGCCCACTCCACCCTCCTATCATGGCAATAATGGCCTACCTAGTCACACTTAAGCTCCTTATTGGGTGTGACTGTCTAGGGGGAATACACAAAGTCCAACTGTCAAACACACCCAGTCATACGACCAAGAGGCAGGCTGCAGGCACTGAATGGCCAAGGCAGGAGTGCATCTCATCCCCACTCAGCTCATTGCATGAATTTTTTCGTCTCCAATGAGATTGCACCCATGCTGAAAATGAAGAAATAACAGGCTAAGTGAAATATATGGTTATAAGGTATTTATAAATGGCGCAGAAGTTGGGCTCCCTGTAAATTTGGAAATCATGGATAAGCAAAGGTTACAAGTATTTCTTGGAAGTGGCAACATTGAAAAACACACGTAAAGACTGCATTTTTTAAGGACTTGCGAGGCCAATACTAACATGGACACAAGGTTGTTGAGAATGGAGTGGCTCTACTTTCATTATTATTGTTTCATTGGGAAATTCAGGGAAATAGTGAGTTTTGTGTAAACATACCGGGTGGAAGGGGACGTGGTATACTGCATTCTGGGATTGGTGGTAGTAGTACTAGGGAAAAAACAGAGTAAACACACCTAATTAAGCACCTGCAGAGAGTTAGGAAGGGCGGAAATATAAAATAGCAGCTTCGGTGAGAATTGTAGTTTGTATTTCAACAAGACACACACGCCTTGGCTCGCTGGGGAAGAGAAATGAGAGGTCATGCATTTTAAACAGGACAAATGTATTTTGGAATCGTTTATAGAGGTTCTAAGATTGATCAGCATGTCATGATAAGCGTTCAGAAGCTGGAAAATGTTTTCTGCTTTTAAAACAAGTAGCACTGTTACAGTTATGATAAGGGGTGAACGTACTTAAAACCTTGGGGTGATCGGGTCATGGAGAACATGTGTGAATAATGAGGCACAATCTGTAAGAGGCAATTTTGTTTGTATGCAAGTCAGATACATTTTCAGCTCTTTGAAGAGAGGCCTATCATTAACATTTTTATGTGTTGTTTCATATTTATATTTAATGTGTTGTTTGAATATTAGTGAAATGCTTGGGTGAACATAATGGTTAAAAGTATATATATTTGCTTATATTTTTAGATGCCCCTGACGAAGGGAATTCATTCCCGAAATGCATTGGGTTTGTCAAAACATAATAAATCATGACATGGAACCACCTTATGCTTCTGAGCCTTCTTGAACATTAACGTTTAACAAGGATTGAATCAAATGAATTGAAAGCAAGAAAGAAGGATGAAAGTTAATGGTGAAAAAATTTAAAAAGTAGATGTAAACATATGAATTTGATTTATTGGATTCAGGAAGCGATGTGGCTGTGCAGCTTGGTGGAACCTGTGAAGGGGTCTTCGTTGTTTAGTAATGTTACAGCGCAATGGGACGAAGCGCGAAGCAAGTTTTGCACGCCGATAATGTTTGAAAGGAGTTATGGTTTACACATGATTAACTTTTGGATTACTAGGAGTGCATCTCATCCCCACTCAGCTTAAGGCAGGAAAATGCCACCTGTCTAAAAGTGCAATTTTCAAAACTGTAATTTTAAATCCGACTTCACTATAAATTAGGATTTTTCATTACAATTTAAAAACACCAAACATGAACTGCTTTCCTTCTCCCATTTGGAAATTGCATCTTATTAAATGTAATAAGGTAACTCCAATGTTAGTCTGTCGGAGGGATAGGCCTTGCAATAGTGAAAAATGAATTTAAAAGTTTCTCACAGTAAGGACAGGTAAAATGTAAATGTACATAACCTACTTTTTAAATACATTGTACCCTGCCCTTTGGGCTATCCAGGGCCTACCCTAGGTGTGTCTTGCATGCATTAAAAAGGAAGGTTTGGACCTGACAAAAGGTTGAATTTTCCAGGTCAACATGGCAGTTTTAAAAGTGAACACGCATGCTGAAATTGCAGCCTGAGACATATTTAAAGTGCAACTCAAGTGTGTGGCACAATCAGTGCTGCGGGCCTGCTATAGCAAGTAACGTACAGGCTCTGGGCACAGGTAGTGCCACTTTACAAGGGACTTACAAGTAAATTAATGTTGTATAGCGGGCCTCAAAAGGGGACACGACACACGTTTCTTGAATATGTCGGTATTTTATTTGAATATAACTCCGTCAATAATATTCAGGATTTGGACTAATTCTTGTCTCTGTTCTTATTTCTAGTCGTTGGGAAAGCTGAGGCCACTGGATCTTCTCATGCCCCTTGGGAGAAAGACAGAGGCCACAGGTAAGTGAATAGAGATCTACTAATGAACCGTCCTTTGGGAAGGTGTTGTGAGGGAAATGTATTTGCTATACCTTCACCATCACCCAGTGGTATATTGCTTTAAGAGGGATGAGTAATATTCAAGGCTAAGCTTTCCAACAAATGTACATCCCAACTAGGCAGAGCCCCTTTTCTTGAGGGTTTTCCTTTTTTGAAATATCATACTTCTCACATTTTCGATTTATTTTGTAGTATGTGGTCATTGTTTCTGTGATTGATTTCCTCTAAGGCTTTTATGTAGAAGAGCTTTAGGATGTCCCCCTAATGGATTCAATCCTCCTACTGCCTCCCGAACCTTCCCAGGATTCGCGATCGCAACTGACTAAGCCACGCTGGCTCCTCCTGGAGCTTGGCCGGGCACAGCATCTCTTTGGTGGCGTCCGAGCTTCCTCTTGTCATCTTCGTCTCACTTACTCCATTTTGAACCATCCTCCTTCTGGAAGCAAGTAATGAAATTCTTCTCCTTGTTTATCTCGTCCTGATGCTTTTCTTCACTGCTGGTATCGTCCCCGTTTTCTACCTCTTTCCACCTTTTGTACTCCAGGTCTCGTTCTCCACCTTCCACTTTCGTGTTGGTGTCTGATGTCACTACCGGGACTTTCATCCATTTAAAGGGGCCGTATTCTCTCGTCTCCGTTTCGGCCACCTCCCACTTCCCAACAGGCTCATTCATGTCGGTGTTTCAGGATGTCCCTTCTCCTAGTGTCTGGAGTCCTAAGACCTGAAAAATGTCAGCAAAATGTCAGCAAAACAGAAGGTCAGAAGGCAAAACGTCCGGAGGAAAACCATTCCAAGGATGCCAGGTCTAACAGTACCTGAAACCAGGGCAAAGTCATTAAAATAATCTCCATCTTCTATCTGCTGCTATGTAAAGTGATGCAACTGATCACCATATATAATCTAATACATGGTAAAGTAATACAAATTTACATTGGCCCTGGAACTAGGGTGCCGGGTCTGGAAGTAATGCGGCACCTCTACTAACCTTGAAAGAGTTGAGATGGAAAATTGGAAATAAAGAGGGGTTTATGTCGTTTTTCTTGAAGCATTTACTTTGCATTTCAAAGACAGGCTGTCAAATGCGAGGAAACATACTTTGGAAGTGCATGGGAATATTAAAACCACATTGCAGTAAAATTTTCAGAACACCTATGTAAATAAAGAAATGTAATCGCTTTACAAACTATAATCCAATTATTTATATACAAGTATATGTGAGCTGCAAGGAAAGTACACTTTACTTTTAATCCGGAAATTTAAAAACAAAGATTTTAGTAAGTTCATAGCAAACTAACAATCATAGTTTTTGTATCAAGCAAAGCTTACAAGGTTATTTCTCAGTTTTAAATATATCCCTTTTGAATTTAAAATTGAAAAGTGTCTGCAAACAGAAACAACAAAATCACAGTATTGTGTGACATCCTAGTGAAATCGAATGCACTAAAGGCATTGCATGTCATTATCGGCCAACGAACTTAGGGGTCGATTAGGATCGCGGATTTCCCGCATCCTCCGGGCCGGCGGAAGCCACCGCCAGCCCGGAGGATGTGGAAAATCCGCTGCGGACCCACCAAAGACCCACCACCACATTAGGGGGTCGATTAGGATTGCGGATTTCCAGCATCCTCCGGGCCGGCAGAAGCCACCGCCGGCCCGGAGGATGCGGAAAATCCGCTGCGGACCCACCAAAGACCCACCACCACATTAGGGGGTCGATTAGGATCGCGGATTTCCAGCATCCTCCGGGCCGGCGGAAGCCACCGCCGGCCCGGACGATGCGGAAAATCTGCTGCGTACCCACCAAAGACCCACCGCCACATTAGGATGGCTGGTGGGTCTTGGTTTCAGTCCGCCACTTTTCCGCCGCGGTCGGCTTACAACCGCGGCGGAAAAGCTCTAATATGGTGGCGGTGTCTCTCAGACACCGCCAGACATATTAGGATGGCTTCCCAGACATGCTTTTCCGCGGCGGGTTCTCAGCCGTGGAAAAGCATACGGATCTTCACTTCGGGGGCCCGTTGCGGGCCCCCTGGGTGAAGGGAGGTGGGGGGTGCACGTGGGGGGTACCTATGGCACCCCCCTGCATTTATATGCAGAAAGCGGCAGGCACCGCGCGGTGCCTGCCGCTTTGTGCATGTAAATGCAATGCATGCGTTTTTAACATTGCGGCGGGTGCAGCTTGAAGCCGCACCCGCCGCAATGTTAAAAATAGAGGATGTGACCGCCAGGGTGGCGGTCACATCCTAATTGCACAGGAAGGAACACCGCAGCACATGCGGATGTTCCCTCCTACTTAGGGCTCGCGGACGGACTTGCGCTGTAATGTGCCCCTTAGTGATGCTTATGTAGAAGGGAGTGCACATGGTAAATATGTAAGGAGTTCTTCGCTGGTTAGCTTTTGCACGCATTATGGGTTTAGCAGCTAAATCGTATACGTAATGCAAAGTTCCATAAAGTTCCCTAAACTGCAAGCAACATCCATGTCTCTTTACGCACAAGCAAAATGCAGAGGTAAAACTGTTCAAAATCCTGGAGTCGGGGTCTTATCTTGTGGCATGTATTGATTTAAACACTCGGAAAAATATGCTAAGTCAATATGTACAATCCAGACTAATTTACACTCATTGGTTTTCCTAAAAATGTAGGGCCTTATTTGCAAGAAATGACGCATCGTTGCGCCAAGGCATTAATGCGTCAAAATTTCTTGCGCCTGTATAAAAAATAACCTTACGATGCCATGGATGCGCCATATATACAATACGGAGCTTCATGGCACAAGGTCCCAAGAATTAGTCAGAAATTCCGACTCATCCATAGTTAGGATGCCACAATGCATCCAGTCCAAAAGTGGCATATTGCTGTAGTTGGTCATAAGACACAGCTACAGCAATACGTCAGAAATCAGAGGCGATCGTGAAACGGTGAAAAACTCACCTTGCACTCTATTACATTGATCCTGGTTGTCACACATGCAAGTGGGCATAGTGTACCTATGTGTACCACTATGCCTACGTATGGGTGACATATCATGTGAAAGTATATTGTGAGTGCATACAAGTCTGTGATGGGGAGTAATGTGATATTTACTGTGTTACCTAACTTATGTGTGAACTTACCTGTTGAGGGGATGTGATTTGATTGCAGATTACACAGTTTCAAGTCACTTCAGCTGGTCAGTTACCTATGCCACTACCAATGTGCTATTCCTATGCCTGGGCTTTAGAGCATAGGAATTTTGAGGCATTTCCAGCTCAGCGGCCCGCTTCCCGAAGATGCAGCGCTTCTGCAAAACATCATAAATACCACTGCGTCAGTTTTACAGGGGATTTTAGGTGGAAACACCTACCTTGCATACATTAAAACTAAGGTGATGTAGCCCATTAAGACTAGGGGAAAAAATTACAAAAAGTGGTGCTTCACCTTGCAAATATGGAGCAAAGAACGGGCCACGGCTGTGTAAAACAAACCTGGTGCAGCGGTGATGAGCACCATCATTGTCTCTTTTAACATTTTGATTTAAAACTTTGCATTTAGACCTTTCTGCCATTGTTATCGTGGATGTTCTACATTGTATCAGTATATGGTATTTCATGCTGATTTTTAACCCATTGTATTTTAATTTTCCTAATTTTGAGATATTTTGTAGACTGCGCACGAGGTGCATTACTTGGTACTCAACTGCTGATAAAGAGCTGGTACCTGCTCCTTCAGTCTTAATGGTTAGGTGACCTAAGCTGTAATTTATATAGTCTTTACCAAAGCCTAGAGACAATTAGGTGCTGCAAAAATAAAACAAATGGTACAATTTGAATGTTTTGTCATTGTTGTTAAAAATACTTTTCAATGAGCAGCACAATCATACAACACATATTGGGGAGTCACAAGTTCCCAATTGCATTAGTAATAAACATGATAGCTTGCACAACTTAAATTATAAATGACACCACACAAAAAGTGGAACTTACTAATGTATATTTTTCACCACTGACTTAGGAGGCGCTCATCTCCCATTTCCACTGCAGAGACTGCTCCAGGCAGGTATCAATCCTGTTTAGAATGCTAGCATGGGCATGTATACAAGAGTTCGGATGATCATGGGATTTACTCTCTAAGGGCTCCATTACAATGGAGGGCGGTGTGGCGGCCCCGCACCTCGAATTAGGATGCCACCATCACCTTGGCAGTGGCAAACCCTATTCCCAGCATTGTGGCAGGCGGTGTTCACAGCACCGCCCGATTTCTGCCTCGAAGGGCAATGTTTCTGTGCCGAATCCCGCAGAGTCATGGCTGTGTAGATTTTGATGGCTCTGAACAGCTGAAATCACCTTTCAAGGGCCCATGATTAGATTGGCACCACTTGGTTGGGCAGGACTCTCAGATGGAGGAGTCCAGGTGCTGCTGTGGAGTTGAAGGAAGTATTTGATGGCCCTAAGACTTCAGAACTATGCAAGCCAGCAATCCCTTGGATTCACACTGGGTTCAAATGAGATGAGTCCAGTCCTTGGCCTCAGCAGGGCAGAGATCAGTAGGGCAGCTCAGTAAACTAGAAAGCAGCTCCTTCAGAGCAGCAGTCAGAGTGGCAAATCTTGTAGCACAGCAGTCATTCCTCCTGACAGAGTTCTTGACAGGTCCAGTAGTGTATTGTCTTGGTAGGGTCAGAGCCCCAGTATTTATATACAGTTGTGCCTTTGAAGTGGGGGATGCCTTCAAAGCAGGCTCCTGAAGTGCACAGGTCTCCTTTAATCCCAGTCCTGTCTACCAGGCGATATGTGTGTGTGTGTGTGGGGGGGGGGGTAATCAGCCTTCTGTGTGGGAAAGAGGACACTGCCTAATCAGGTGTTAGTATGACCTTCTCTCCCCTTCCTGCCCAGCCAGAGCTATCAGAATGTAGATGAATGCAGATGTATTCTCTGTCATACCCACCATTCCTGTGTTTTGGCTCTCTAGAGGGAATGCACAAAATGTAGCTGTCACCCACCCCAGACGTGTGTCGGAGACCAGCTACAAGGTACAAGGTACACAGAGCAGTAAGAACAGAGAAATGTACATGTAGCAAAGTCATCCTGTGCCCTGGGCACCCCCAACTTTTTGCTGACTGATACTGATGGTAACTGATTTTGACTGACTCTGGGCTCTGCCTAATCAGGCCCAGGGCCAGTGCTATGTTGAAAGAGACACGTTAGAATACAGTTAAGAAACCTACATATACTAGGGTACACAATGGTATGGTGGAGTATCCCTGTGATTTGCATGACCTTCCCTATAGGCCCCTAATATATAATAGGGTAGGGGGATTGAAACTACCTAGAAGTCCCCAGTACCCTGGGGCATGGCAGTTTAGAGGCCGGCAGCCTTTTTCTGCACTTGCATGTGTGCACTGCTGAAGCCTGAGGTCAGTTTAAAAACAGCCTTGGATGCCAGGACTGCTTTTAAAAAGTAGATTGTGCCCAAACTCGACTTCTGTGGTTAAGCAGAAAGGAATCCAGTCATCTTGGACAACACCAGGCGTGAGTCCTGGCATATCGGTTTTGAAACCGTATGCCAGGACTCACGCCTGGTGTTGTCTAAGACAACTGGATTCCTTTCTGCTTAACCACACCGGCAGCTGGTAAATCCCTAGACAGGAGTTACCGCGCTCGAGAGGGACCATCTGAATAGGCAAACGCCCCTCCTGACCGGTTGCAACAATAAGGCTGAGGCATTGCCTAGACGCTCCTTCTGCCCCACGGGGCAGAGTTAGGCTGTCATCATCCCCCGCCTATGTCCTGATGAAGACCTGCACTGACTCACTAGTAGTGCAGACCCTGGGTTGAAACATCGACAATATCCCTTGGACCAGCCCTAAGGCTCTGTGAAAAAGACTTATTCATTCAATTATTCAATTTGCAGAATCATTAGTTTCCAATACCTGGTTCCTGGCCACCAATTTTCTTGTACATATTTTAATCACCCTGTACATATTGTGCACCATTACTGTATCACCAAGCACTAGTTGTCACTTTTGTCACATATCACAACATATTTCATTTGTGTGTTGACAGCCTTCAGAGAATGTTGGGGTATTTATAAATGATGTAATTTATAAAAAGTGACGCAATACCCCATATGGTCTTCGTGTGTGTTCCTTTGATTGAAAGCAAACATTGAATAACTCATTTAATTTTTCGACTGCCTAAGGAATATGTGCTATCCAACAGAACCATTGTTTTTTCTATATACGACTGCCCAGGTTCTGAGGGATACTGGGTTACCCCATTGCTACTAAACTTGAAACTTACTGAAGCAAGAATTGCCCTGTTGAGAAGTTTTGCTGTGCAAAGATTTCTAAGGCCTGTCCTCTGAAGACTGCACCATCTGAAACTATAGCCCTGTGGATTATCTTGCTGGAAAAGAACGAAAGAGTGGACTCCCTGAAAGCTACAGGTTAAAAGAGCTCATCTGGAACATCACCAACTAAATCTACACCTTGGAGAACCATCAGTGGATTTGTAAGGTTTTTGTACCAGTGGATTGTGGGAACTGACGTCCTCAACTTTCAAGGACCATCTTGGAGCTTCCAGACCCTTGGAGTGAGTTTGAGACACTTTGGGACCCCTTCAGGAACTTCAGGAAGAAGTTCAAGAAGTTTGGAAAACTTTGGCCCAACTTTGAAAAAAAGCTCCATAGAGGGACCGACTCAACCTGGCCAGCCAGGCCGCCTGCCTTCAACCACGAGCCGACCAAGCCAACCAGGTTCGTCCCGCTAAAAGCTCCATAGCTCCAACTTCCAGAGATTGCCCGGGACTAGAGAAAATCTGAAGCCGGCGAACCCTTACCAGATCCGGCTACATGAGGAGCATCGAGAGACACCACAAGAAAAAGCTCCAGAAAAGTGTCTAAGTCCGCTCGTAGAAAAGGTGACCGGGAGCAACTGCGAGAGCCAAGCCACCTGCGTTCCATCGCGTGTCGGCCTGGATTCCTGGGTGGTCCCGCTGAAGCAATCTTGAAATATTTTCTAAGTCCACTCCAGGGAAGTTGACCGGGAACTCGTCACAAGTCAAGCCGGCGAACCCTCACCGAATCCAGACTGGCTGGGAGCTTTGAGGGGCCTTGAGGAGAAAACCTCCAGAAAAGTTTCTAAGTGAGAAGGTAGAAACTGAGACCGGGACCGGACGTGAGCGGTAGCTGCTCAGGGCTCCATCGCGCCGGGCCTGTAACTTTGACTTTGGTTCGGTCTATCGCGAGCAGGTATCACAATATAGTGCTATAATCTTCTAAGTGCTATATTTTATGAAATATTTGAAAATTCATATCTTTTAAAGATAAAATATTTCCTATTTTTATAAATTGGTGTTGGATTTTTATTATGTGTTGTGTCTTAATTATTTACTGGTATTTTTAAATGCTTTACATACCTGTCTTTGAAGTTAAGCCTGTCTGCTCGCAGCCACGTTACCAAGGGTTGAGCATAGGAATCATTTTTTAAGACCTATGCTGAGTCCTATCATGTGTTAGTGGCCTTATTGCCAGTGGCAGACCTACATTTGCCCCTACCAATAACCCACTTTTCAACAGTCCACTTTCTAAAAGTGCCATTTCTAAAACAGTACTTGTTATATCCAACTTTACCAGTAAAGAGGATTTATCATTACCATTACAAAGATATGAAAGATGATGTAGCGGCTCTTTTCTAATCAGGAATTACAGCTTAAAGGTGTTTTAAGGAATTCCCAATGCTAGCCCATGAGAGGAGTTGGCCTCACAGTAATGAAAAACGAATCTAGCAGTTTATCACTACCAAGACGTGTAAAATCAGTGGCGGTTTCTCGTCGGGGGCAGAGGAGCATTGCCTCACTAGGTGCCAGTGCCATAAATTCCAAGTCCTTTTTCACATTGACTGGGCTTCCTGCAGCATGCGGAGACAGGGCGTAAAGCAAGGGATGACCAATGGGAGATTGGCAGTAAATGCCGTACGTCGACCACATTGACTTCCAGTCCGCATGTCGGGTTGGACTGGTCTCAGACTCTGTCCGATCTGGCATGCGCACTTCAGGCTTAGAACACAGCGCTCAGTCTGGGAGCAAGAGGAACACCGAACTGCCCCTCTGGCCTCCTTTGGAGTGTTGTGTTCACCTGCTCCAACCAATCGCTGGTTTGCTCTCATGCAGCTTTAAGTACAAAGCTGCAGGAGCACAAAGCCTGGATTGGTTTGTTTGGGAATATTAGCCTACCCTTGTGTGCCCACGCTTTCAAGGAAGTGGACTGCAGGCAGTAGGCGGGTCAGAAGCCCTCCGCAATCTTACTGCAGCGTGCAGTAGTAATGGCAATTTGTGTTAATAGAATTGCCCGATATGCTCCTGCATTGTCAAATGCCAGGTGTCTGTCATCCTCTAATAGCTTGCACTATCCCAGCAACACGTGGCTTCGTGCTAGATCTTATGCTGGCAAAGTAAGAGTGTTGGAACTGAACCGGTGCTGGAGGCCTTCGGCCTTCGTTCCGGTTCGAATTTCTGGTTTCCCTTATTTTTTCGTCTATTGTGGGTTCAGAGATTTGTGGAAATAAACGAAATCCTACCAGCCCTGGAAGAGCTGCTGTTCACCTACAATGGGGGGCTGTACCCAAGTATGCTGTGCAGCACGGAGATTTTCCATGCCTGAACACTTTCCGGATCAAGGCAGACGTCCTGCTTATGGACTCTTACCAGGCGCGCAACACCCATTGGGCTCACGGGGCTTCAGGCCGTCCCCCCGCCGTCGTGTCTGTCAGCCCGAGCGGAGACAGCTTCGCGGCCTGGGGAGCACCTAATTGCAGCCGCACCCGAGTACTTAACAGGTCTTTAAAAGACCTTTTAGTTGTAAATGCGGCTTTTGTAGTGTGTTCACCCATTCCTACAGCCACTTTGTCCGTGGTTGGAAGAATTAGCCCCCCCCCCAAATATTTTCCAGCCCCCCCTCCCCCCCCCACCCCCCCGAAATTTGGCTCTAGTTCCCACCTGACTCTTACTATAAATGCGATGGGGTGAATACACTATTTATTGCAATCGGGTTTTCTTTGCAGAAACAGCAGTCTCTGTGCGTGGCTTACACTTTGCAGGCTGGGATTTTTCAGCTCATACTGTCAATGCTAAATTGAAACTACAAGGCCCAGAATGCAAAGTTGTTTGGCCTTGAGCAACACTGGTTGACAGGTTTCAGTCACAACTTTGGATTACCTGTCTAAATCCCATACATACTAAATTCAGTGGTACAGTCTGGTTGTGATCTCGGCTCCCCCTGTAGTTAGCTAATGACGTCACTACTGTACTAACTAGGAAATTTGTGTGTTCACATCACAATGTCCGATGCCAGATATTAGCCGGCAGTGTGCTCATCTTGATAGAACTAGGTGAATAATGCTATTTTTAGCTACTGTACTTCCTCTCTGTCATCCAGAAAGTGCAAAACGTTAACCGTGCAATGCTGCAAGGTCGAGACAGACTTCTCCGATATAATGTACATTAAGCACGGCATATGTTCCACATACTTTCTCTGGTAGATTTTTTAGAAAAAGATGGTCCTCCGTTCTTGTTTTTCAATTCCACCGTTGCAGGAGCGTCAACTGCGGTGCACCAGGTAATTGCGCTACCAACTTAATTTTAAGACTCCAATTTCAAATTCCTTCATATTTGCTGAGCGTTTTAAATGTTTAAATGTTACATTTTGGTTTTAAATAGGTTAATAAGGCGTTGTAGACCCCTGGTTAAGAACCGCTTCTCTGGAGAGTTCTTAACCTTTGTGGTGGTCCTAATCCTCTAGCGTTGAACAACTCAGTAACACAGGAGTTCACACAGGTTGAAATACAAACATGTCAGAGGTGTAGCTACCAAAGGGGCAGCTGGTGCGGTGTCACCGGGGCCAAGATGTGGGAGGGGGCTTGGTTTGCACTACACCAGATGGGGTTCTTTTAGAGGCTCCCTGTTGAGTATATTTAAGCATCCATACTAGAGCTACACCTTTTGCTTTGTTAGTGATATTAAATGGCCCTAAACAAACACTTTTCAGTGACAAACTGAAGCAGTACCTTTTCTTGGTTTACAGTTAAAAGGTGTGTGTCAGAAATCCACGTTTGCCAATTAAGCTAGCTTGCTTGCTACATAAAAGTCATACCCAACTTTTATGCCCTACCACTTTCAAATAACATCAGGCGCCACTGTGTAAAACTCAACAGTACATGTACTACCTTTTACTTACATAACACCCTGCCCTTAGAGCTACCTACTCCATACCTTAGAGGTGACTTATGTGTAATAAAATGGGAGTTTAAGGCTTGGCAAGAAGTTTTTAATGTCAACTTGAAGTGGCAGTAAACTGCACACACAGGCCTTGCAGTAGCAGGCCTGAGACAGGTTTGAAAGGCTACTTGTGTGGGTAACACAACCAGTGCTGCAGGCCCACTAGTAGCATTTGGATTACAGGCCCTGGGTATATGTATACCACTTTAGAAGGGACGTATAAGTACACTAAATATGCCAATCAGGTATACACACAAGGTCACCATGTTTAGGGGAGAAGCACATGCACTTTACCGCTAGTCAGCAGTGGTAATGTGCTCAGAGTCCTAAAGCCAACAAAAAGAATTCAGCAAAAAGAGGAGGAGGAGGAGGAAGGCAAAATGTTTGGAGTGACCCTTCAGAGAGGGCCATTTTCCAACAGGGACAAAAACAATAGGTTAGGACTAACATTAAATCCAGCATCAGAGAAAGGGCAGACCATCCAGGAGGAACAGGTTTAGGCTTTGAGGGACGAAACAGATGCCAAGGCACTTAACTGTGGTGACATCAATGGCCAAAAATCCCAAATAAAATTTGTTTCAGCACCACTGCAAATGTGGGTTGGTTTTCCAATACAGGGAGAAACAAACATTTTAAACCCCCCTGAATTCTGATGCAGATTGTACTTATGGTGCCCATACTGAACCCATTATTTGCCTAGCTTGCATTGCAGCTGCACATGCTCTCCCTGTTCACTGTGTGTAAGGTTGGCCTGCACTTCTGCTGCACCGCTGTTCCTGTTATATGCGTGCCGACCCTGGCGTACCCATTCTTAGCATGAATGAAACTTACATGGCTGTTGTCTAGTATGCTGTGTCTGTTGTATCTGCAACAGAAGGTTTGCTCGGCTGATGCTTATTCTGTGTCTGTTCTATCTGCACCAAGAGCTTTAGATGGCTGATGCCTAAGCTGTGATTGTTCTATCTCCATCAGGAGGTTTGCACAAGTGCCTGTTCTGTCTGCACCAGGAAGTTTGCACAGCTGATGTCCATGATGTGATTGTTCTGTCTGCTCCAGAAAGTTTGCACAACTAATGTCTAAGCTGTGTGTATTGTATCTGCACCAGGAAGTCTACACAGCGGATACCTATACTGCGCCTGTTCTATCTACACGAAGAGGTTTGCATACCTGCTGCCTACGCTGTGCCTGTTTTAACCGTAACAGGCAGTTTGCACACCTGATGTCTATGATGTGCCTGGTCTGTCTGGACAAGGAGGTTTGAGTGGCTGAGGCCTATTCTGTAGCTACACAAAAATTTGATGGACGGAATGCTGAACATTGTCAAACATTCCCTTCCAGTCAAAGGTCTGGGTCCCTCGCTCACTTTGCCATTGGATTCAAGCTAGCCTAGCTGATGAGGGGTGTCACCCCGAAACCGGTCCTAGGATTCTTGTTTCCGGTCCAGGAAAGACATGGCTTGGCAGTTCGGGCTGAACTGTTCCCATGAGGCAGAGGGTCAATACTGATTTGCATATAGCTGTGTCTGAACTGGGGTGGCGAAGTGAGCTAAAGAAAAATTATGGATTCAAACCAGATCTGTGACTGGGGTCAGTGCTCTGTTCATCATCTCCTTGTGTTTGCCTGTTCTATCTGCACCAGGAGCTTTGCAGGGCTGCTGCCCAGGCTGCACCTGCTCTATCTGCTCCTGGAGGTTTGCACTGCTCCGTCTGTGCTGTGCCTATTCTATCTTCACCAGGAGTTTTGAACGGCTGCTTCCCAAGCTGCACCTGTTCTATCTGCACCATGAGGTCTGCACGGCTGCTGTCCAAGCTGCACCTGTTTTATCTGCACCAGGAAGTTTGCACAGCTGATGATAATGATGTGCCTGTTCTGTCTGCACTAGGAGGTTTGCACGCCTCTGTCTGTGCTGAGCCTGTTCTATCTGCACCAGGAGGTTTGTACAGCTGATGCTTATGATGTGCCTGTTCTATCTTCACCAGGAGGTTTACACGGCTCTGGCAGTGCTGAGCCTGTTCTATCTGCACCAGGAGGTTTGCACAGCTGATGTTTATGATGTGTCTGTTCTGTCTCTACCTGTGCTGAGCCTGTTCTAGCTGCACCTGGAGGTTTGCACGGCTGATGCTTAGAATGTGCCTGTCCTATCTGCACCAGGAGGTTTGCACGGCTCTGGCTGTGCTGAACTTATTCCATCTGCTCCAGGAGCTTTGTAAGGCTGCTGTTAACGTTGTGGCCATTCTGTGCATTTTAGAAAACCTTGAGAAAAAGTTCCTAAAACATGGTCTTGTCAATTCTTCCTCGGCATCGGGCCCGGCTCCAGGAATTTTTATTTGGGTGGGCCGAGGGTGCATTTGGGTGGGCCACGGGGGTCTATTTGTTGCATATATTTCTGGGCAGGCCTGCTTCAAGGCCCTCCTTTATATCTTCTTAGTCTTACAAGGCCCAGTAAAACGCACTCTTTTCCAAATCTCTTTCTAAATGTTATCACTCTCAAAAAGTGTTTTTTCCATGTAATGTTCCTTTGATGGGAAGAGGAGGTTTCTGAGGTGGGAGTATTAGGCAAGTGACACTTCTCGGGCTCCCTCTGTGCGAGCCTTCAGGAAGAATCCCTCTTCATTACTACCTCCACCTGACCCCAGACTCTGCAACGCACTCCCTTACAGGCTTGAATATCCACTACTCCTCTCCAGTGCACCTTTTCTCATAGCTGACCTTGGGCACCAGCCCCATATCAGGCACCATCGGGCTCCACTTTAATTTTTCCCGGTAAAACATTAGAAAAATCACCTTCAAACTTAAAACATTGAATATAGCAGTGAATATAATTAGTACGCACTTTAAAGTATGTTCCACAGTAGCCCTTATGACCCGACTGCTAATTAAATAAACAAAAACAGAAAGGCCATGACAGGGCCGGCTGTAGCACTGATGCAAAAGTCTTTTTTGGCGCCACACCAGTAACCTCTTTCTCCGTAAATACCTTTACTACCACCTTCCAACAGTGTCCCTCATCCCTCCATGCCCCCCCATTTACCTCCTCCTCGGATTTCCTCACTGCCTCACGCCACAAGTGCCCCTCATTTCCCCATAGCCCCTCCCCCTCATGACCTCCTCCTCGGAGACCAGTACCCCTTATCTCTCTGTAGCCCCTCCCCCTCTTGACCCCCTCATCTGACTCCCTCACTACCATCCTCCACCAGTACCCCCCATCTCTCCCTAGCTCACCCTCCACCAGCCGCGGCCCGTGTAGTGAGTTCGGTGGGGCAGGCAGGCGGTGCGGGGGAGGGGCAGGGTGGAGGGTGGTAAACAACGGAATATGGATAATTGCCGGTAAGTAAACAATTTAATAAATAAAACGAATTTCGTAGCTCACCCTGCATCGCAAAATGTGATGCAGCGCGCGCTACAAAATTCATTTTATTTATTAAATTGTTTACTTACCTGCAATTATACATATTCTGTTGTTTACCACCCTCCACCCTGCCCCTCCCCCACACCGTCTCCCTGCCTCACCGAACACCCTCCATGGGCCGCGGCTGACCTCCACTTCATGACCTCCTACTCAGATTCCCTCACTGTCATCCTCCACCAGTGCCCCTCATAGCTCCATAGCCCCTCCCACTACCTCCTCCTCGGATTCCCTCACTGCCAACCTCCAACAGTGCCCCTCAGCTTTACGTAGCCCCTCTCTCATATGCATTTCATTTGTTGTATAGCGCTACTCATATCAGTGTAGTGTGTGTCAGTACTTTACACCACACACATTATACAGAGACAATGAAACATACAAGTATGTAAATCAGACTATAAGGAATGTCACATAAACCAATGAGGATTAGAAGGTATATGAATCACATGTCATCCATACTGGTAGGCAGTATATTTTAAAAGGGTTTGGTCTGGGGAAACACAACCTTAGGATTTAAAGAGTATTCCATGGGGGTCAGCTTTACTGATAAAAATGTATATCTGCCCAAACATACTCATTTTAGCAATATTAGAATAATGAAAGACTGGGGAAGTTCTAACTGTATCACAAAACAAAAAAAAGCAAAGTTCTAACTATACCATTCATGTGTGTAGGCAGCTCTTCGATGACAGTTCATAGGTCACTATTCTATGATATGATTGTAACTTCTGAACTGCAAGTAACACAAGGATCTCAGTGACAAAGGCAGTAACCCACTGAGCTATCCACATAAAAGACAGTTCATCTGCATTTAAAAACTACTAACAGACAAATGATTGCTCTCCAGCAGGATTATTAATCACCAGCGTTATCTGGGCATTTTGTATTGTCTTATTGTTGTCCTGCATCGGCCATGATAATGATAAAAACTGTTCAAATGAAGCACACATGAAGTATGTGGCCTGCTGGGCCTGTGCAGATTTTAAAAAGAAAACAAATTAGTAACACATTCTCTTACCTACTCCATTAGTCAAACTTTGTGTCACAGCCTGATGTGATAAGCCGCTACAGGGGTTAGGAAAGGTGACTAGGAATAAACAAACTTCTTTTCTCCTGGCTGCATATAAAAAGAAATATCAAAGCAGCAGGACAGTAAGCAAAGGTTACCAAAGGTTACCAGTGTTAAAGAAAGGATTTGTCGCTTTTCGCCGTGCAGAGATTGAAGGGGTGAAAAAATAAACGAAGTCTTGTTAACATGTTAATGGTCTTTAAAGACCTGTGAAGTACTTGGGTGCGGGGCTGCGATCATCTCTAAAACTGTCTGTCTGTGTGTGCGCCGCCCAGGAAGCTGTCTCGGCTCGGGCTGACACACACGACCTGTGCGCTGCAGCACGCCTGCCTTCAAGCCCTTACTAATACTGCTGAGGGTCAAGGATCCTGTTTGGGTGGGCCAGGCTCATGTTTGGGTGGGCCTGGCCCACCCGCTAGAACCGGGCCTGCTCGGCATGAGGAACCCAATAAAAATGAAGGGCTGTCTACTTGCTCTATTGCTTGTTTGGGAAGTGAGAACAATGACAATTTGGAGGGCTCCAGACCATTTGCCTGTGGGGAAGGCTGCTCTACGTGCATACACCCTGATGATGTCAGTTCAGTGCGCACAGGAGGCAACGATAATCACGCACGAGTTGACAGGAGGCTCACGCTAGACAAAGAGCGGTTTTACCATGAGGCCGAAGTTAGCTTCTTATTCGGCCAGCATGGCTCACGCAAAGCAAACAGTGGTTTTATCTCGTGTCAGGTTAAATGCAAGTGCACTGCCCGGGCTTGCAGCAACAGCCCCAAGAGCCGAGGCCCGCTCCCTCTGAGTAAGCAGTTTCGCTTGGCGCTTCCCAGGCCAGCCGTGGGCGCGAGACGGCTTTGTAGTGACAGAGAGTAATTGCTTCAGAAGCGTGAGAAAGGAGCAGAGCTGAGGTGCCCGAGAGTGGCGCGTGCGTGGCACCTGCAGGTGCAAGTAGCAAACAGGATCGGCTTCCAAGAACGACTTTATGATGAAACACTTACTGTAATCAAGGATGTACAGCAATAGGCACTCAGGGCAGCTTTCAAGTGATGTTCACCTTTTGATGTTTACTTTAGAAGCCGCTTCCTTTGCGGTTATTACATTTGTACATTAGCAAGGCCTTTATTCCGAATAGCGCACCAGGGCAGAATTCGTTATGTGCCCGGTGTAGCCTGCTATCCTAGGAGCTAAGCCACTGAGCGCTCCACAAAGAGGTGGCAAGCGTTTAACAAGTGCTACAAAACAACCTGGTGGGGTAATTACTGTGTACGGTAATACCTCACTCTACCAAGTTGTGGCAATTACTGAGATTAATCTTTTTGGGCTAATTCCAATTCGGCAGTTCCCACATTCTGGAATGTTTACCATAGATTTTTTCTGGTAGATAAGTCCTCGGAAAACCTTAAGGATGTTGTAATAGAGCAGATCAAATTACAGCACATCCAAGACTTCAGTTTGACCGCTAACTCCTGTGGCTCACCGGGTCCGGAAGAAAAAAAAAACTTGGAGTGAGGGCTTAAGTATCAAAAAAGTACTACGTTGGGGTGTCTAGGCCAACCGCAGAGGGAAATGGCCACTTGTTAAAGCCGGTGGCGTAACAACACTTGAGCGGGCCCCCTGCAAAGTACACAGAGCTCTCAGACCAGGGACCCACCGTTCGTGCACAGTGCCGGAGGGGGCCCCGTGGAACTCTGGGGCCCCTTGCACAGCAGGGGCTGTGGTGGCTAATGTTACGCCACTTGTTGAAGTGGCCCTGACACTGAGCCGTCGGCTGGCAACCTGTCAAAGACCATCGAAGCTACATCCGGGAACCGATGATGGGCTGCGGTCTGGCTCCCCGAGCTCCATTACAGGAGCAACGACACAGAGGGGGGGAAGAGTGGCAACATCTGTGCGGCCCTCCCACTACCTGAGGAGATAGAGCACCATGAAGTCACAGGAGATCTGGGGTAAATCCAGGGGCCCTGATCCTGAGGAGGCGACCAGAGCATGCGCCATGATGCACCTAAAAATTGCCCAGCCTCCCGGAATCGATTGTTGAGGCCGATGAGGGGAACAGTGGAGCCTGCCTTACGGGTCTCCCTGCTTCCGAGTAATGTGGACACTGATGGAGCTGGGTTCCATGTTCTAGATTTACTCTGGAACCCCTGGCCGATGTCACTTTTTGTCTGCTTGTAAGTGTGAAGGGGAGAAAAATCATTAGCCAACTATGCACTACCATCCTTATGAACCATGACTCCGAAGGATCGCAGACTCAAAGATTCAAAGTTTAGTAAGTTTATTGCAAAGCCAAGAACAGTTGGACATACAAACACCTCAAGACGAAGGTGTAAAAATACATTGGAACTAATACAAAGCCAAACCTACGGGTGAAATTAAGATGGTGCAGCAGGCACAGAAGAACTAATTCCAGAATCAGGACACAAAAGATGACTGCTCCGGTATCAAGTGTCCCCTTCATCGGAGGTTCGTAAGTGAAATGCATTGTCATGTATTCCTATAGGTTCTGAATCGATCCCCCTATTCCTGACCCTATTCTAGTTAAACAAACCAACAAGTTAACTAGCAGTCAGCCCATGAGGCAGAAAACCCCCATGATGCAGATACCGTTATCTGACGCAGTCACACTACGGCACAGGAACGTGTTATCTGATTAGGTCATAACGCTTGCGATCTAATTAGACAAGCGATATTCCTCCAGCCCCTGATAAGGCATACGGAGTTCTCATAACAAATCAAACCTATGACAACCTGGGCAAAACCCTGCGGCCATTGTTTTGATTTCACCGAGAACTTCAGTAAAAGAATGTGCTAACGAGCAAGTCGTATGACATCCTTATTGACGTATCTATGTCCATCCTTACGTCAATCTCGGCACCTTAAAGGTATAAATATTACCGATCTTGCCCTATGCAAACACACGCGTGGTGACGAGACGGAGCAGCCATACTTGCCGAAGCCAAGAGCAGAGCAGACCCCGCTGGCAGCAGCCCCGCCTTACTGACGCGCTGAGAGACGCGCTACTTTCTCCTGCCGAGAATCCAGCACCGGCGTTTCTGGGCAGCCCTCGCAGGCAGCCTGGAATATCGAGACCAGAGAGAGAGATACCATTCCTCATTCATCCTAACTTCCAGGTACAGAACTGAATAACCCCTCACAGAGAATTCTTTAGTTATTCACTTGGCAAAACCAAACTTAACTTAAACTGTAACTTTCTATTCCCGCCCACGTATTAGGCTTAGGTCAGGTACACGGGGTAGGCGTATCTAGAAACACCAGTTGAGCACGTTTAGTCAAATGTATATGTGTATGTAATATATTTTATTCATTTTAAAACATCTTATGGCTTAGAAACCATATCAATGTTTTTACAGTATTATTTTATACTATTGCTTTTAATGTATGCACTTTACTTAGCTATAAGTATTGCAATAATATCGATCCATTTCTCTTGTATGAGAAAAGAGACTGATCAATAAATAACACCTTTTTATTGAACACGCCCGTCTCTTCCTTTTCTCTACATTCTAATGAGACTAAGAATGCACGTACTGACTGAGTAAAATAAATTGCCTTTTGTTCACACGACTCTCGAGATATACTCTTGATTAGGGGAGAGCAAAGTTGTCATGTTCTATGGTTGTCAGAAACTAAATCCCTTCTTGTCTAATCAGGGAAGTTAAGTCCTCCTTGAACATTCGAGAAAGTTTCTAGTGAAATCTGAGCTAAGCTGGCAAACCCAAAACTTTAAGTCTAGTATCGACAGTAGTAGACCTAGTTAACGTCTGGCCTAGGCCTTTACTGCTGTAGGTATTATTCCAATGCGCAGAGCCTATTGGGATGATAGGAACTACACTACATGGCGCCCAACGCGTTTGGAAAGGGCGATAAAACTAACGTAAGACATTTAGAGTAACTCAGTCGTGCTTTCTCACTCAGACCCCTTTTCCCAAATACTCCAAAGACGTCTGGAGTGGGTGAAAGGTTATATCCGCCAGACCTCGCAGGAGGGAACTCCTATGTATGGTTCTTGGTATAGTCAACGTTGAAGGATACACTGTTCCAAAATATTGTGCATCTAATCTTTGTTTCCATAAGAAACCTGATCTGCAAACAAAAGAAATAACCTTCAGGACAGTAAAATGTCAGACAATGAAGAAGAAAGAGAGGCAGTTAGATTAGCAGCTGAACTCGCAGCGGCTGATGCTGCAGCACTAGTTGCGGATGGGGATATAATACTCATCCCGGTCATCAAAAGGAGATCTATAACCCTGAAACTTATAGAAAATGGACTGACACCTAGAGGTGGCACAGTCATATTCGTAATTGAGGCACACGAATACATTTTCCAGCAGCAAATGCTGTAACAAAGTACTTCCACTATTACAAAATAGAGGAACCTCCTAATGAGTACACTCCTTTCGAGGAGGTGGAAGTACCACTCAAATTTCAAGAGCATTTGCTCTTATTTGATGGCGCCCTAAAAGATAACAATCACATCACCAGGCTCGGTCCTTTAGGTAGACCAGGAGCAACGTGGCCGGTCCTAACCGGATACACACCACATCCAGACATCAATGGGATGTCTGCAGCAGAGCTGTTAACACAGCTAAAACAAATAATAAAAATTCATAGACAATTAGTTCAGTATGTGATGCGGACATCAACAATTCAGCCAGCGATTAAAGTTCCACAGCTGACCCCTCACCAGGGGAACACAAATAAAATTACACCACAGAACATCCAATCCTGCCTAGGTAAAGTACCGGCTAAACGGGAACAAATACCATTCTGGCTAGCGCAAAAAATCACCCAAATAGAGGCGGTGTTTCCTGACACCACCCCGCTAGAAAAGCACAGGATTCTGACTATCTGCCTTCCAATGGGAATCGCACCACACATTGAGGACTGTGACACTTGGGGTACAGTCTTTGCTTCCATCTACACAAAAACGCACGGTGTTCCATCCATTTCGGTAATACCAGATGTGCTAAAACAAATTCAAGATGAATATGGACCTCAACCCGCTTTAACTCTTGGTATGAAATTACTAAAAGACTTCAAGCAGGTCTCGGCTATATTATTAGCCAACATAAAGGGAGAAGCAGCAAACGTGGCGATCCGCCATAGGTTAAAAGAGACAGATATAGCAGACCAACCAGCTGAAATTGCCAGAATCATAGAAAAATCCTATGAGGAACTAGGTAGAGATAGTTTAGGTGGAATACCAGTAAAACCACAACTGACTGAAAGTCCAGAAAAAATATTTTTTAATAATAATTCACCAAAAAGAACTGGGATGGAAACAAACAATCCAATCCTAAAGAAAAGAAATTCCAGTCCAGAGGAAGGTCTCCTAGGCGAAGAGAGAAATCTCCGAACCAAAGACACAGGTCACCCCAGAGTGACCCCTCTGGGAAAAGATATAACCTTAGAAATAGGGATAATATAAAAAAGCCTGATAGATATCAAGACATTGATACACGTCCCTCTCAATCTTTTCAGACTTCCTCGCAGAAATCGGAAAGAAGAGGACGATCAGAACAAAGAGAAGAGCACACCAAGTCCAAAGACAAGGAACCTGCTCAGCTAAAAAAGAAATTACAATTTCCAAAAAAGAAGGTAGCCAGTATCAAGGTAGTTAACAATGCCGAGAATACTGAGGACACAACTGAAAAACGGAGAGTGGGCTCAGACAATGCTAGACAGCGCAGCAGAAGTGAGCATAGCTCGCAAAGTCCTTATGAATCATCTGGAGACAGTGGACACGAATGAATATCTTCAAGTGGAAACTGCAGACACCCGAGTTAGCAAACCTCACAAAATATACGAAATAACATTGCGTATAGAGGGAGATAAGACTAGGAAAATAAGGGGACTATTTTGGGATAATCTCTCCAAGGGCTATGATATCCTTCTAGCTGAAAAAGACTGGCCACCAGATTTTGTCAGGGAGTGCCCTCATGGCGAAGAAGTAATTATGCCTGCCTTCTCGAATCATATCCCGATTCATAAAAAATACACACTTGCCAGAAAATGGGCAGTGGCTTTAGCTCCTGCCTTATATAAAAATCATGTAGGATGGGATGAGGACTCTCCTCCTCACAAAATCTAGTTAAAATCACAACCAACTGCACAAAGGCAGTACCCAATTAAGCAAGAAGCTAAAAAACAGGTAAATGAAATACTAGATCAGCTAGAATACCAGGGGGTGATTGAAACTTGCACCTCACAAATGAACAACCCTTTGTTTCCGGTCTCCAAACCAGACAATTCATATCGTCTAGTTTTGGATTACCGACACCTTAACACATGTTGCAAAACTTTTGCAGTGCAAAACTCACACAGTGCTGCACTAATGAATAACATAGTGCGCAAAAAATACAAAACAACATTAGACATCTCTAATGGATTCTTTTGTCAAAACATAGCACCAGAGAGCAGATATTTAACTGCGTTCTCAATAAATGGCACTCAAAAACAATTCTGTCGGTTAGCCCAGGGGTACAAGAACAGCCCGGGGGTATTCTCAGCGAGAGTAACAGAATTACTACAACTATATGATGATGAAGCATTATCTTATGTCGATGACATTTACTTAACAGATGATGACTTGGAGACTCACTTGAAGAGAGTGAACACCATAATACTTGGGTTCGCAGCAGAGGGTTACAAATTAAATTTTAAAAAATCCAGAATTGCCCATCTGACAGTCCTATTCTTAGGATATGAGTTATCAAGTGAAGGCAAAAGCCTGGCTGACAATTTCCTAGAGAAATGTGCCGTAATCCAAGCACCTAGAACACTAAAAAACCTACAGTCGATTCTAGGCTTCCTAAATTTCGGAAGAACATACATTGCAAATTACGCAGAAAGGGTCAAACCCCTTTATGATCTGATAAAACCAGATTTTAAAAGATCCAATTGGACTCAAATACACACAGAAATTTTGAGATCCCTACAAACAGACATGCTAATTAAAACAAAATTAGAAACACGTGATAACACACGCAATCTTGTGATTCGAGTCATCCCAGGAAGATGCAGATTCACATACCTGACCTCTAATGAGGGAGAAAAGGTACCGATTGCATTCAAATCACACTTGTACACAGAAGCTGAACAGAAATTCAGCAACAAAGAAAAAATTGTTCATGCAGTTCAAACCGCAATAGCTAGAGAAAAAGATCAAGCTGACGGTAGACATGTCACAGTCAGAACAGCAGAATCAGCCTTTGAGGCACTAACAACACCGTGTAATTTACCAACAACAACATTGAATCCAAAGTGGATACAATGGGTGAATTCAATCACAACGGACAAAGTATACTATTACCTTGATCCAGAACTAGAAGAATTAAAAAATCTAGAATATGAAGAAACATATCCTCTGCCAATCGACATTCTGCCTTTACGACATTACGCCTGTGTAATTTATACAGACGGACATGCTCAACCTCCCGTTTGGAGAGAACAAGCATACAACCCCACATGTGGGATTACAAAAGAAGTGTGGCGCGGAGGTAAACTAAAACCTCTATTAACAAAAACACACTCAGTAGAAACTAATTCTGAACAACAAACAGAAATAATAGCATTGAAAATGGCGCTAGATAATGCGGATCGCGAATTCCCGACACTTATAGTGTCAGATTCATATTACTGCGTCAAATCATATAACAAGGATTTGCAGACATGGATTCAAAACGGTTACAAAGATGACACAGATGCACCAATAAAGCAGAAACTGCTCTGGGAACAAATAGCTCTTTTACAAAAAGAACTACCAAAGACTCACGTGACACACTCACTGAGTCATCAGCGTGATGGCGTTCACGTTGCAGGGAATTCATTGGCTGAAACAGCCACAGCGGCAGCCACTAAATCGGCTCCCGTAGTTCGAAAAAAGCGTACATTAAAATACATTGACGGTGAAACAGTGCTGGCAGTGAAAACGTCATCAAAAGGCGACTGCTCAGCGTTACCGATCAACTATCCACTCAATTATACATACATAATCGATGCAAACTCCGTCCCTTTTGCTCGAATCCCTGGAGTGGGGGATAGAGTGATTCCAAACATGGACAGGAGAAACTTGTTAATCGCAGACGCACATATGGGCGAGGGTCTCAGACACCTCAAACTAAAAGATTCTCTGGAAGAATTACAATCACGGTACTGGTGGCCAGGCATGAGCCTGCGTCACACCATGTTTGTAAAAAACTGCCCAAACTGCAACAGAGATCGCAGTGGGGAGAGAAACAGTTTAATACCTCGTCGGTTTACTCCAGGAAAAATCAGGAGTAAAAAGGAAGGGTTGCGATTAACTTATACAGGCTAGTTCCACTTATAATGTAGATCACCAGCACTCGGCTGACGTCCGGACTGTTATACAAAGATTTGCGAGTCTAAATGGCATATACGCTAAGAGCATGCTATGTTTGACCATTGTCTCCACTCTAGCCCTCAAGCATGGGGGGGAAACATGGCCAAATGAGCATAGCCCAGCGGGAATCTTCTCACTTCCTTCCTGAGGGTACGGGATGGTGTAAAGAAAAAACCAAGGCATAAAGCAATCTATAGCGGAAAGGATATTAGGTTCGGGAGCTGGGTGGGTCAAACATCTAATAAGTGTCCAACGTAGTCTCAATAACTTGCCAAGAAATTCTCTGAAGGGATTCAGTCCGTACGAATTATTATTCGGAACTAGGATGATTATCTCTGACCTTGACAGTCAGACTTCAGTGGTGAAAGAAAAAAGCTTTGATATCAAAGACCGTTTGGCTATTTTGCAGGACTTAAACAAAACAAGAAAAGACCTGAGCAACATAAAGTTGAAACAACAGCCAACAACCACTGAAGAACCACCACCTGTCCCAGCAAGACCTGTCTGGATTCCTAAAGTCGGGGATCTAGTCAGGGAGAAGATCGCGGTAAAGAAGGAATTTGGGCCTTCTTACAGAAAAGCAGTTCCTGTCTTGTCTGTCAACGGGACAAGATCAGTTGTACTACCGCCACTTACTGGTAAAAAGGAGAACCGAGTTGTATCCATCGACCTGGTAAAACCACAACATGTGGCCGATAACAAACAGTAGGCCAAGTGGACTCCCAATAAGTAGCAGAACACCAAGGTTTGCTACCAGTACAGAGGTCCTAACGAAGAGGCTCATCACATTCGAAACGCCTACAGAAGAACAACAAGGACTATGCAACAATGCAATAGAACTCAGACCTCTGAAAACCCAAATAAAAACATTTAGCAGAGACACACCAATCTATAATGAAGTACCAAGTGAAAATGCAAGAAACAGTAATCCTGAAGCAATTGGAACAATTGACAGAACAGCATCTGGCTACTTCATAAACTTCGATGATTCCTCTGAAGGCTTCAGTGAATCAAAGACACAGCCATGATCAAAAACCTTTAAAGATAAAGCTAAAGAACTTTTGAAACAACTGAAAGAAACATATCTGATTTCTCCATGGATTGAATTTTGGGTGGGTTTTGGTGCATTTATCCTCATACTTTGGCTCATCATGATACTAACATTGGGACGCTTTATTGAGGGAAAATATGCAAAAATGGACACAGCAAGTCAGAAAATCAGCTTGATCCTCAAACCACACACATCTTCACACGTCGAGAAAAGAGAACTTTCTTCAGCCAACTTCACAGCCAATCCGATACCTGGTGGGGTAGCCTGGGACAACACTGACTATGAAATTTATGGTCCGGTCGAGATCCTGAAATATCCACACCAAATTAAGATCTCCTTGAGTGACTTTGTAAAACCAAACTCATTTGCTGATGATTGGGACTTCGAAAGCATTAATAATATGATGTCTGACTTAGTAATGTCTGCTAAATTTACCAAACATGATTATTTGCAGGGTTCTTCAAATTATGATAGTATGTACTGTTATAACCACTATGGTAACCATTTTTTACATAGATCTGCACAACGTAGAAATGTTTTAAACTATAATCAATGGGAACATTGTGCAACACCTCCAAAAGGGAGCTCAAGAACCGTTTACGACAAATATTCATATTTTTCAGGTTTTAACACAAGTAATGCTGAAGCATTTTATTTTAAATTATCAAATAAGACAGGGACCAAGACCATGATAACCAACACAAAATTGTTATATTCAGACTCATTCTTTGAAAAAATGAATACCTTTGGATTTGATTATTGGGACAAAAATGTTGAATTGAAAAGTGTTTGGGGTACAAAAGATTGGCAAGTACAGGGTATAGAAGCTTTGTTTAGAGCCTGCATGATCCCAGAACAAATGATATTTTTAAATGACACTGTTCAACAGACCACCTGTCTTGGCTTAGCCAAAATCAAAGATTTAAATAAACCGTCTATTCCAAAGCCAACAATGTTTAGCAATAACTCTGATACAGATGAAGAGATAGACGTAAACCATATATTAAACCAAAACAGAACACGTCCTGATTGGAAACAGTGGTTGATCTGGCCCACAGATACTAATAACTGTCAAGACAGATTCCTGAACAAAACGCAGGGGTTCAAAATGACCAGGCCAGACCCTAGATATCCTCAAAGACATCACCCAGGGATAATAACCACCTACAGTGTGGGCAAATTATGCCTTCAATGGCTACAAACTTCCACACTGGCAGAAATTAAGCAACACCTAACTTTACTTACTGATGGTGCTGACTTGCGTGATTTCACTATGGGACCACGCAAACAGCGTCAAAAGCGTTTCATAGCAGCCTCTGTATATGCAGCATACAATGAGGCCTGGAAGGTTACTCAAATTGAAACAGCAGAGAGAATACGGGAAATTGACCGTATTAATTTGGAAAAATCACTTTCTGTAGTGGACAATGGGTTAATGACTCTGTCCTCCAGAATTTTTTCTTTGGACAGCATTGTGTCTTCAGCAATCGATATATTATCGCAAGACTTACTGTTATTACAACACGGTCAGTCACAATTGCGTTCTATTGTACAGCTTGGCTGGACGTTACAAAATCTGCGTTCAGGCTATGTGCCTTGGCGTCTAATCAACACAACGTCATTATTCCAAATCTTTAACCTTACTGATAGACAAATCAGTATGGCACAAAAGGGTGCTGATTATACAATCTTGAGCATTGAAAAACTCGAAAGATTACCAGTGACAATGTCAGAACGACCTGTCAGTGAATGGATAATACATGGGATAATAAATATTCCAATCTCAACCTTCAGGTTTCAATACTGCCAAAAATATATACAGGCTGGCATGTACGAGAAATTGGGAAAGGGGTACCTTAAAACAACATGGAACCTGCCCTATTCACATGCATGTGTCAGTAATAAAGGACAGAAAGTGTTTCTTAGTGGCAACAATTGTGCGATGTCACTAAGTGGCACACTTCTGTGTAACGGAATTAGTTTGCATGGAGCCTGTGAAGGGAATTCATACAACCTTTCATGTCACCAGCAAGGCACACCTGCAACAGAAATAGAACCATTCTTTCAAAGACTCTATAATGGGAGTTACATTCTAATTGTAGACCGCAGATGTTGTAGTCTTATGCCCGGGACTCCTTATCTAGTAACTACCACTGCGAAGGTCAAGTGCTGTGGACGCTCGTTGTTCCCCAGCTCCTTCCCAGACAGGGAGGCAAGGGCATGGCCCGATTTGAAAATTACTTCTATTCGAATAGATACTTTAAGCAGAATGAAAACAGTGCTTCTTCAGACGCCTACCAGGCTCTCGTCATCAAAAGAGACGTATGATCTACAAGTCGCAAGGACGACTGCAGAGATACATACATTATTATCAACTAATTCCCCCGTACATTTCGCGGAAATCCTGAATGAAATCTTAAATATTTCTGATACCAATGGGGTCTCAAAGGTATTTAAGACAGTATTTTCGATGGCATTAACACCATTCAAAGCCATACTGGGTATTTTTCCAGATTTCGTCCATTCGATTTTTGGCGGACTTCCCCTGATCCTGGGACTAATTGCAGGAATCCTATTCTTAGTCCTTATTTTTCGTTATGGCAACCCATGTCACAGACAAAACTCTGGCGACAAGAGACGAAACAATCCTAGACATTGGATACCGGGACCGGATATCACAAATCCTGGGACTCTCCCGGCTTAGAGACCTGAACATGACTTGGTTTCTATCATTTCGACCAATGTGGCAAAGATGTGTTTTACCTGTATTGAGGTGTCTGCTATGCGGAGAACAATGCGTGTTAGACACATGTCTGACGCTACAATTGGATGCGCCGATGGATGCAGAAACATTGTTGAGCCCGATCAAGGTTCATGCTTTGTGCTGCCCTCAAAGGCTACCAATCCTGATGACGGCATTCGTGGAAGCTTCACCACTGCGATTGATGGGTAGTGAAGTTCAAGATGAAAGCAGCATCGAACAGGTACGACCTTCTGTCAGCAATGCGAATCAGAATGTCAATGGAGACAATCATGCACAAGAATGCATGATTACACCTATTTCCGAGTTAGTGGAACTTTCCCAGGAAGCTGTTGACAGTTTTTTCGAAAGCCTAAATGATATGATGTTCTCACCCGAACAGAAATAGAGACTTTTGAGCAAGCTCGCACACGGCGTTCCCTGAATTCGGCCTTCAACTTTAAATAATAAAGTCACATGAACTATTTTTTACTCCAGTTCACGGACAGCAACTCTTTCAGAAGCCCCAATTCATTTTTTCGGTTTTTCGGGACACTTATCTTCTGCTTAAAGTAAGAAACTATTCCTAAAGAACTAAGATTTCTATTTTTAGATACTTTATAGACTTTAGCTGCCCGCTGGTATGTTCACAAATATTTTATTCTGTGATGGAATGGTCTCGAAACTTTTTTCTGTATTTAAGAAACCATTTCATGTGTAATTCTCATATACCAAATAAGCAATAATGTATACAAATGCGTGATTACTTTAGCATTATTCCATGGCTTGAGTGCATACAATATATATGTCTGCAAATTTTCCGTATATTTGAAGAATTTCAAAATGCATTTATGTATTTTGGGGTGGTAAGGTATACACACTACTCTATAGTATGTTGTACTATGTTATACTATGCCTAGATTAGTAAATATGTCCATAGTTAGCGTGGAGTGGGTGTCATGTATTCCTATAGGTTCTGAATCGATCCCCCTATTCCTGACCCTATTCTAGTTAAACAAACCAACAAGTTAACTAGCAGTCAGCCCATGAGGCAGAAAACCCCCATGATGCAGATACCGTTATCTGACGCAGTCACACTACTGCACAGGAACGTGTTATCTGATTAGGTCATAACGCTTGCGATCTAATTAGACAAGCGATATTCCTCCAGCCCCTGATAAGGCATACGGAGTTCTCATAACAAATCAAACCTATGACAACCTGGGCAAAACCCTGCGGCCATTGTTTTGATTTCACCGAGAACTTCAGTAAAAGAATGTGCTAACGAGCAAGTCGTATGACATCCTTATTGACGTATCTATGTTCATCCTTACGTCAATCTCGGCACCTTAAAGGTATAAATATTACCGATCTTGCCCTATGCAAACACACGCGTGGTGACGAGACGGAGCAGCCATACTTGCCGAAGCCAAGAGCAGAGCAGACCCCGCTGGCAGCAGCCCCGCCTTACTGACGCGCTGAGAGACGCGCTGCTTTCTCCTGCCGAGAATCCAGCACCGGCGTTTCTGGGCAGCCCTCGCAGGCAGCCTGGAATATCGAGACCAGAGAGAGAGATACCATTCCTCATTCATCCTAACTTCCAGGTACAGAACTGAATAACCCCTCACAGAGAATTCTTTAGTTATTCACTTGGCAAAAACAAACTTAACTTAAACTGTAACTTTCTATTCCCGCCCACGTATTAGGCTTAGGTCAGGTACACGGGGTAGGCGTATCTAGAAACACCAGTTGAGCACGTTTAGTCAAATGTATATGTGTATGTAATATATTTTATTCATTTTAAAACATCTTATGGCTTAGAAACCATATCAATGTTTTTACAGTATTATTTTATACTATTGCTTTTAATGTATGCACTTTACTTAGCTATAAGTATTGCAATAATATCGATCCATTTCTCTTGTATGAGAAAAGAGACTGATCAATAAATAAAACCTTTTTATTGAACACGCCCGTCTCTTCCTTTTCTCTACATTCTGATGAGACTAAGAATGCACGTACTGACTGAGTAAAATAAATTGCCTTTTGTTCACACGACTCTCGAGATATACTCTTGATTAGGGGAGAGCAAAGTTGTCATGTTCTATGGTTGTCAGAAACTAAATCCCTTCTTGTCTAATCAGGGAAGTTAAGTCCTCCTTGAACATTCGAGAAAGTTTCTAGTGAACTGTGAGCTAAGCTGGCAAACCCAAAACTTTAAGTCTAGTATCGACAGTAGTAGACCTAGTTAACGTCTGGCCTAGGCCTTTACTGCTGTAGGTATTATTCCAATGCGCAGAGCCTATTGGGATGATAGGAACTACACTACAGCATTAATCTGTCCCTACACTACAGCTAATGTGACATCCCTACTTAAAATTCCTGAGGCAAATTCTGTAAAGGTGTCAGCTCGCGAAGGCTTCCTAGGAAGACCATTCACGTCGAATGGGTCAAGTAGCATAAAGCTACAGAGCTCCTTCTAAGATGTTATCTTTCTCATTGCAAGGCAGAAGCCCCTGGACTCTGTCCCTAACTTCAATAAGTGAACCTGTAAAAGATGTCCGACAATGCTACTCAACATCACCTCATCCACACAAGCCACCTCCTTGTAGGTAACTTTCCATGCGGCAACAATGCTCCCAGGCCTTGGCTCGATGACCTTGATTCCCAGGCTCTCTCCAGTGAGAAAGAACACCGTTCCACATTATCAGCACCGCTGCTCAAATGTATCTTCTTCTCCCTAAGCCTAACTCCTGAAACAAAGATATTATTCTAACTAACAAGGATGAATTTCTCCACCTGCAAAAGAAACGTGAATAAGACACTATTTCTTTTCGTGGTACATGGATAACACAGAAAAATACAGGCAGTATAGTAGCAGTGGTCCGGAATTGTGATGAGAATGCCCACTTGGGCAGTATTATTTAAAATCCTCATAAAAGTATTACAATCCACTAGAAAATTTGACCAGTTAAGCATTATGCACTTTACTTTGCCAATTTTGCACGTAAATTTCTCTTTGTTTGATAAAATGATTGATATATTGGTCCTAAGTGAATATGTATATACGTGTCAAATAATGTAAATAATTGTTGGAATATATGAACTTTTTATCTGTCATTGTACAGGTAAATAAGTTTGAAAACAGGCATTATGCACTTTATCTTTGCCAACTTTTACATTAGAACTTCCCTGTGTCTGACAAATTTAGTTGTATAATAGTTCAATAGGGAATATGTGTATACTTGATCAATAGTGTAAATAATTATTGGTGTAACGAAATTGGATAACTGTCATTGCAAATTTGCACATATTTAAGTATTTATTTTAAATATTTATTGTATTTATTGCGAAATTTTTGCACATATCTGAGGAATATAATGCAAAGAGGTAATAATGATGTAAAAACGAACACTTGACAGAAGAAAAATGTTTTCTTGTCAAACAATCCGGATTAGGCTGAAGTATTTTCTTTATCTCTATAGGCTTGGAGCCATGTGACCATTCCTGTACTACAAATCACTGGGTGTAATTCGACCATGTCATGTGATCAAGGGCTCCAGGGCCCGAAACGCGTCATGGCGGACAAGAGGGTGCACAGAATAAAATAAGCGTTCAATCTAACCTGAAAGGGTCCGTTTCGTTTTTTGGCTTCCAGTTTCTTTGGGGCGAATGGCGAAGTTCCAGCCAAGACAAATTCTATATGCACATGAATTTTACAAGCAAATCTTAACGTGAGAGTGGCCAGTGCTTACAGAATTCGGCCAACTTAAGACTTATCACATTTACTTCTTAAGGCACACACATAAGTGAACATCATTACGGTGCACTTTTAAATCAATATATTACATAAGCACACTAATCATGAACTTTTCGTTAGACACATGTACAGTTCTACAAATTAACATTTTCCTCCAGTCATATAATTTCAACATTAGTTTTCTTCACATTTTTATACTGAAATACCTCTAACACTTCACTTTTCACTTATTACAGTGCACAATCTAGTGACACAAATGTTAACGAAATAAAGGATTATATGCAGGCGCGAACTACTCTTGATTATAATGCACCCCTACAAACGACAGAGCAAATTGCACTCTATCAACACCATAGTGCGACTGGGACCCCGGGGCACCGGGGAGTCCAAACTTGAGGAGGTATCAGGAACGGACACCACGCCTAGAAAGAGCAGCAATATACCCGGACGCAAGCAAGACTTGCTGTGCCTGGACAATCTTGCCTAGAAACAGTGTAGGAGGCTTTTGGGAAAACTGGGAAGCCGCAGAGCTTCAGAGAGCAAGTGGCAAAAGCCCTGGTAGGTGACTGTGCATACCTTCTCCACATGGGCAGTGTTTTATGAGTCAACAAACTGCCAAAACGATGGGCTGCATGGGGGTAAAGGTGCACAGCAAACAAAGTTAGACAAATATGTATCCATAGGAGCGAGCTGATCCTTAAGGACATAATGGAGGCAATTCAGGGTGTCCGAGGGTCACTGGAATATAAAAGTGACTCTGTAACAACAGAAGTCATACTCCGCTCTTGCTGGTGGATGTGCGCAAAATGAGCGACAGGGTCACAGAGAATAAAATCTTGCTGGCCACACCGCACACAGAGACAGAGGCCCTCAGAGATCAAGTCAGTCATCTCCAGGTGGATGCTGAGACGGTGGGAGCCAAACTGGAAGACATAGAAGGGCGATCCAGAAGGAACAACATCAGGGTTGTTGGGGTCCTGGAATGAGCGGAAGAGCCAAGTACTGATCTATTTCCGGAGGACATGATTATAAATACATTGAAACGGTGGCGGCTCCCTAAGTTTCTTTCTTTTTTGTGTTGTAATTCTTTTATTGAGTGAAAAAATGTCATAAAACATGAACACAGTATGAGATGAGAGCGTATAAGTACTAAACAATGCAGTGGTATACAGTCCACTAAGAGGGGGAGGAAGAAAAAAGGGGTATGGGGAATCAAAGTGCAAGTGAAGCTAGTATCCATGAAAGAAATCCCACTACAACTCAGTGCCGGCCAGTCCTCCAGGAGGCAGGTGTTGAGGGGCTGTTGGCCCAAGGGCCCGCGCATGGGGGAAGGAGAGGCAGGGGTAGGGGAAAGTAATCCCTGAAAGGAGGAGTGGAAGGGAGGAGGGTTGCATCTCCAGTGGTTGGGTATTGCAGACAGCAGGGCTGGAGAGAGGCACTGACCACGACAAGGGAGAGGGGAGCCCTTCACTATCAGTTCAGGTAGTTCCCATGCCCACTACCTAGGGAAGGGGGTCTCTTGTCAAAAGATAAAACGTCCAGAACAGGTTATAGTGTTGGTTTTAACAGAAGAAATGAACAGGCCTCTATGTCATTAGCCCAACATTTTTGGGTTTTTTCACATTGCAATGTAGGTGTTCCTTCACAGAGAAATGACTCTAGCTACTCTATTCATCCTATACTATTGGCCAACAAAGTTGTGAAAAAAAATTAAAGTGTTGGTTTTCCTTCAGAAGGGGGGCCCACAGGCCTGTGAGCCTGCATGTCCGGGGAAGGAAGGGGAAGTGATGGGTTAAGGGGAAGGGGGGCGACAAGAGGGTCATTGAGAAGGGGGTAGAGGAGGGAGGGGACATGGTGGGGAAGGAAAGGGGGCAGAAGGAACGCAGCAGAGAGTTTGGAGACAAATAGAAAGGGGAAGGGAGAAAAAAAGAAGAAAGGGGGAAGGATGGAAAGGGAAGCCATGAGGGGAGGGTAGAGGTGGATGGGGAACCGAGGGAGTGAGAAGAAGGGGCATGGGCAGTGAGAAGAGGGAGAGGGTGGCAGGCCGCCTGGGGATACAGCAAGAGTGGGTTGCATAATTCAAGGGGTTGTTGCCCTTGGGGTAGGGTGCCCATTGGAGGCCTCCTCCCTTAGGAAAGTAGCCAAAGTTTGCGTAAATAACTCAGCCTGATCCTGTTAGTAATAAATGACACGCTAATGCGAAGCAGTTTGGATCATTACCACCATCCAGTCTTCCAGGGATGGGAGCATGGGCGATCTCCACTGGCGCAGGAAACATATCTGAGCTGAAGCCAGGGCCATCTGGAGGAGGTGGCGCTACGGGTGGGATCGATCCAGAGAGTCCCCTGTGTCATGGAGGAGGATGACGGATGGTGTGAGGGAGAAAAGCAATGGCATGGATGCACCCAGGACCGTTCCAATATGCAACCAGAACATTGGGAAGAGCTCTCACAGAGGTTGTAAGCTATGTCACAGTGGGTGTTTGCACACCACCAGTAGTTCGCGTGGGGAAGGAGTCCTGCCCTGTTCACTTTTGTCAGTGTCCAGTGCCAATCATGGAGCATTTTGAAAAGACAGAACTTTAAGCGGGCCTCTCGTGTGCCCTTGTGTAGGGCTTCCAGGATGTCCGCCCAATCTTCATCCTCATATGAGGTCTGTAGGCTGGTGTGACATTTGGCGCGAAGATTGCGTAAAAGAGGTTGTAAAAAAGGTGGCTTGAGAGCGCGCTGTACAGTCCTGACATCACTCTTCTGTGGTGTCACCACATGGTTAGATAGGTCACCAGTGGTGAGGACTGTAAGGACCAGGGGCGAGGGCCCAAGCAGAGCCTCAGGCAGTGCTGCAATTGCAGGTAATGCCAGGCTTGCTGTGGGTGGAGGCCAAACTCCTCCCTCAGTTGGGTGTAAAGATTCAGGTCTCCAGAAAGCAAGATTTGGTCCAAGGTGCTTATGCCCGCCTCTCTCCAATAGGCCCAGCAGAGGGTCCGACCATCAATGCGCAGGCCATCATTCCCCACAGAGGTGCTTTGTCATGTAGTCATGGGTCTACCTGAAACAGATAGTTGGCGTGTATCCAGGCCTTGTGGAAGGTCAAATCCCTTGCCTCCAGGGAGTAGCGATTGTTCCGTGTGGACCCTTTGCGGTGAATCTGGGATACCCGGGAGCAGGTATGCCATTTGCGAGAGGGGGAGAGCCAAGGATTAGTGTTCTACAGATGAAAGGCCCAAAACTCAGCAGGAGCGGTTAGCCAAATATCCCACAGCAAGATACGATCAATATGATGAAAGAAATTTTAAGTAATGGTGAAGATGACTTGACATCAGCAAACTCTTTCATCATTGAATGTATAGAGATTATCTTGAGAAACAATATTTTTCTATTCAAAAAAGATTATTACTGCCAAACCAAGGGGACGAGCATGGGAGCAACATGTGCTCCTAGCCTAGCGTGCCTCTATGTCGGCAAATTTGAAGAAAAACACATTTATAATGAAGTGAGCCCCTTTTTTGAGAATGTAAAACACTGGTCCAGATTTATAGATGATATTTTTTTCATTTGGGACGGCAGTGAGGAGGACCTAGAGAGCTTTTTAGACTGGCTGAATTGTGGAGACTCCAACCTAAAATTTACCTCAAATAGAAGCCAACAATCGGTGGATTTCCTGGATATTAAGATCCTAGACAAGGAGGGCACTCTAAATGTAGAATTATATGTCAAGCCCTCAGACAGGAATACGCTTCTCCACCATACAAGTTACCACCCTAATTGCCAAAAGGATGGAATCCCTTTTAGCCAATTTCTGCGTATTAGACGCAACTGTAGCGACAGGCAAAGTTATGAGAAACATGCAGAAACATTAAAAGTCAAACTAACAGAAAGAGGCTATCCCAAGCGCTTAATAAAAGAAGCTTACAAACGCGCTAAATACTACAATCGGGACAGCCTTTTCGAAGCTAAGGATAAACCTAAAGATACAAATAAAATTGTAATGGTATCAGACTTTAACAGCTATAGCAATAAAGTTAAGAATTTGATTAACAAAAACTGGTCAATACTTAACAAAAAAGACTCAATACCTCCGGCTAAGCCAATATATGCCTACAGAAGAAACAAAACCATTCGAAACCATTTAGTACAAACATACAGGGAACCTAAGTCCTCAGGGTTGAGAAATGTAACTAATAACATCCCCATTCGGGGTAACCTGCCATGTGGGACCTGCTCACACTGTAGTAGTATTGTAAAATCCGAAAAGGTAGTGATAAATGGTATATCTCATTGGATGAACGACCATGTCAACTGTCGTACTTCCAATGTGGTATATCTCTTGATTTGCCCCTGCAACAAATGTTATGTAGGTGAGACAAGTCGAGAAATGCGTCTGAGACTAACTGAGCATCGATCCGCAATAAGGAACTCTAAAAAGAATGCACCACTAGTAGAACATTGGATTGCGGCGAAACATGGAATTGACGACCTCAGATGGTTCATCCTTGAAAAAATGAAAATATCTGCTAGAGGTGGAGATCTAAACAAAAAACGCAAAATAAGAGAACAATTCTTTATGTCCAAATTCAAAACATATTACTCAGGACTAAATTGCAGAGATGAGTGGGAAAGACTAGTCAGATAGTACTAATCTCGAATGCGAACTAGATGAATCAAGACTGATCATAAAAACAATAAGAATATATACAGGGTTTAAAAATGAAGCTATATTCAGGGATTGATACTGTGTTTATCTCTTTACTAATATTTAAGACTGTGAAACGTGTAGAGAATAGGAACATGTAGACAATGAAGATGAAACTCAGGAATATTAGGCATGTATACCACTCCACAAAAGAAGAGAAGGATAAACGAAGGTATAAATTCAATGCAGAATGTATATATTGATGGAAGTTCTTTTTACCCTCATGCCATGTAATGAATGAAATAAGATGAGTAAACTCGTGATAGAATTGTATGTATAATACACTGCCTGAGATGGTTGGTTGTTGTCTTACGATATGTATTGTAATAAATGAATATGAAGAATAGAAAATGTGCCCTGAAAATAGCCTCAAGAGTAATATGGATTTTGTATAATCTGGCTCTGCAATATCTATAAATGCACTGTTGAAACCCTTCCAGTAAACGAGTACAAATATGTGTGATAGCTAGACAATTGGCTTCGTTCATGAAATTCATGCTGGTTACACCCACTTGAGTTTTGCAGTTATAGCGGGTCCCTAAAAACATTAAGTAAATTACAAAAAAAGATAATTACTCGAAAATACGCGAGGCTTATGACGCAATAGACCGACATTAGTCTATTGATCTCGCTGTAAACTACCAGAAGAACTACCAAAATGGAGTTCCAAACGTAACGTAACTGTCACCTGACACGATAAATCTGTAAGACTGGCGTGCTCTATAGATGAGGCGCCGTGACGGAGTACCCTGAACTGCATTAAAAACTACCAAAATGGAGTTCCGGGCACCACCTGTTTGTAATTTTTCAATCACGCCCGAGCTCCCGTAGCTTAAATACCAAGCCGCCGGTGCTCACTCTCATTCCACCGCGGGGGAGAGGAAGTGTCGGAAGCGCTGCGGAGCATCAGACGAGGTAAGCGGGACCAGAGGAGAGGTCGCAGGCATACATACGGGGTGAAGTTGGCGTGAGGGAAACAGTCCCCATATAACTTAGCCTAGTATTGTAGACCGTTCCTTATTTGTAAGTTCGCACTCAGATGGGGCCTGTTTAAAGATACACGGACTCACTCTGGGAGGTGACCACTCTCGTTTAAATAAAAATAAAAATAAAAAAGTTCTCTGTGGTCAAAATTAAGTCTAGAAATTAAAACTGTTGAAGAGTAAAAGTGTTTATTTATGACTAACACTTTGGGTACAGGATATAAGAACCCTGCATAATTGAGTAGAATCATGCAAACAACTAACTACTATACCCACAAACCTTATCTAAATTAAATTAAAAGGAGGGTATTCTCTTCACATTCAGGAACCATTGGGAGCAACATATCTCTCAACCAGTCGTATGAGGGAAATAAAGGAGATAAAACCCCAGAACGAAATGGAATTCCGTCTATGAAACTACATGATAAGGTATGTTTAAACTCATGACCCCAAGTAGGTAGTGCGTGTCGAAATTGTGGAAAGATAGAGAGCTACATGCAATCTATATTCCCCTACAGGTCAATTTGAAGCAAAACAGCCACGTGAGATCTTGCGCAGATTGAAAGTCGCAAGATACCAATAACAGACACAAGATAGAAAATTCTCCCGTTTTTAAGTAAGTGCGGTGAGCCCTCTCCCTATGATCTGGCAAGAATGATATGACAGAGAAGGATTACTAATGGGGTGATTCTATCTTTTTAGAGTAACAGAGGTTATTTAATACCCACCTCACAGACATAGAGGAATAAGAATAAACCTCCCCATTGATGTGGAACCCAAAAGTAAGAAGAGTGACAGCATATTAATAAAAGTAAGAAGCGTCATCCTCACATCCCAATAATAACACTTTGTGATCAGATAGTAAACGTGCACTAAACTAATAAAAAATCTTCTCTCAAGTAATGATAAGGTAATAACTATATGTATTTGGTTTTAGAATGAAGATCACTTGGTTTTAAACATAAGTCTGTCCTGAAGAAGGTGTATTAACAACATAACACACCGAAACGCGTCGACAAAGGACTGTCTTCAATCAAAATATTTTAAAGAAAATTGTATATGTAAGAGTCTGAATTTGTATATGAATTGTTTTAATTTAAGGAAAATTAGATTAGGTTTGGTCATTTGTATTAGAATAGGATCAATCCGGAGTACATGTTCAGTATAAATTTTGTAACTATGTAAGTGATCAAATGTTTTTAATTCAAAAAATTCTTTCTAAATTTTATAAAATAAAAACCGTTGAGAGATAAAAAGAAATCTTTTTTGTGCATGTGTATAAATAACTATCTGAGCCACATATGAAGACTATTTAAGATAGATCAGTGTGTAGTCTCTTTAGCTACAAGGTGAAAGTCAAGTCCTAACACTGGTTAAGGAATAATCAATGTCTAATCTTGTTGGTCTTAAAAGGAAAAGGAAAATCTGAACACTAGTAAAGTGATACTAGTGTGTAGGCCTTTTGGCCACAAACGGAAATCAGTAACACAGAAAGGAATCTCTTTTTATTGCCATGAGTTTGTACACAGCTAGCTGGGGTCTCGAGGAGCCCCAAACAAAGTACCGAATCTGGGAGTCAATGAGGCATAGTGTGGATAAAGCCAGGATACTCCCCAGTAGCAGAGCGCGCTATAAAATGGTTTATAATAATAATAATAATAAAGGCACCAATTTGGGGAGCATACCTAGTGTGTAAGTAAAGCGTGGCAGCATGACCATCCTTACTGCTTGCACCCTGCCCCTCATGGAGAACCCAAGGTGGGACCACTTCTCAAAGTCCCATTTAATCTAGGGCAACAAGGGGTCCAGGTTGTCCGAGATCATCCTCTCCAAACCCCTGTTGACCATGATCTCTAAGTATTTTAGACGTGAGGGCCACCGACGGAAAGGGTAGCCGTGGATGGCCGACTTTGCGGTACCAATCGCGAGTTGGAGGACCTCGTTCTTGTCCCAATTTACCTTGTAGCCAGACAGGGCAGCAAAGCCATCAATGATTTCCAACAGGGCCAGGTAGGGAGCAGTTGAGGTCTGTGAGAGTAAGCAGGACATCATCTGCATAAAGATACATTTTGGAGAAGCCGTCCATGAGGGGAACGCCCACAATACTTGGTGAGTTATGAATAGTAGCAGCCAAGAGTTCCATGGCTAGGAGAAACAAGAGGGGGGAGAGAGGGCATCCCTGGCGGATGCCCCTCCGGATCTGGTAAGGGTCTGAAAGGAACCCTCCGCAGTTAACTTGGGCTGTTGGACAGCAGCCGCTCCTTCGCAGTGAATTGGTCTTCCAGGCAAAATAATTCCATGGTGGCAAAGAGGTAGTCCCAGTCGATGCTGTAGAATGCCTTTTCAGCATCTAAGGAGATGGCCATCTCGTCAACCAGGAAGTCCTTGGCTGTCCAAGGGGTGTGGGCCAGGGTGCGGAGGTAGCTCCTGAAGGAGCAGCCTGGCACAAAGCCAACCTGCGTGTGGTGAATCAGGAAGGGGATGGCCTTGCCTAGGCGCATTGCCAAGACACTAGCCAGGATTCTAATGATTCAGTCAGCAAAGAGATGCGCCTGTAACTGCCACACAGTAGAGGATCTCTCCCAGGTTTGGGCAGAACTGCGATCACTGCCTTGTCCCTAAGTTCTTTTCAATAGAGCTCTCACACAGGGCTACTGTCCACCCACCTCGAACTGTTATTGCCTGGATCTTCAGTCACAGAGATCAGGACACATTGCTACAACCTTCCTGACAGAGTCCACCCATTAAATACGAAAATGACATCATCAAAATCTTTCCAGATTTCACACTGCAAATCCAGAGGTTCTGGTGCAGTGTACATAAGATCAAGATGGTGCTGAGGCAAAGAGACATCAAATACTCAATTATATTCCCAGTGAAGCTGTGAATGGTGGCAGAGGGTAAGACATAGCATTCTGCATCCCCTGGTGATTCTTGGGACAGGTTTTAAAGATGTAGGCCAGGTATTGTCAGGAAGATGCAACGAAAGCATTCTGCAATGCTGCACAATGCTGCATGAGAAAATGGGAGACTGCATTGGGAATCCAGGGAGAGCAATAGCCTGCAGATATTGCAAGGGAAACTGGGTGGTCTCTGCAGGTAGAGGCCAGATTAGACAAGAATGCAGATGCTCATTTGTGTACGGAGCAGCTGCCTCCTAGCAGTGTCCACTGAAATGGCCGGAAAAATGACTGATTAGCTGAAACAAACCAATGCTGAACACCAAGATCACCCAGATCATGTATCTCTTCCGCCATGGACAGTCACACAGCAAAGAACAGTGATCAGTAAATTGGAGGCAGGGTGTTTACTTGACCGCGATGGCCATGTCACCTGTTTGGTATGCACTGGTTTTGGGATAACAGGAACTCTGCAGTGTTGGGTGGGTAGGCAGTTCTATGGGAGGGGAAAGTTCTTTGATTGAATTGCCTATTTCAGGTGTGTTCTTCCTGTTGTTGCATTTCACTGTTGAACTATGCAAATGGAGGGAACTGTTCAACCCCAAACAGGTTAACCAATGAGTCAAGGACTTTGAGAACAGGACTGGGTGGGCATCCAGCAAAGGACATTATTGCTATACCTTGACCAACATAAAATCAATGAAAATACTTTTGAGGAATGTTAATAGCTTAAGGAACAAGAGAAATCCTTCAATACTTTAAAATGCATACACCAGATATAATGATGGTTCAAGAGACGCATATGGTGAGTAATAACTACAAAGCCTTACATAGAAGGGGCTACAAAATGCTAGCCCGTGCAGGGTACAACTCGAGCCCCAGAGGGGTGGGCATACGCATCAAGAAATTGGTCCCCATAGTCCCAAAGCAGATAGACCCACAGGGCAAGCAAATGGCTCTCTAAGGAAGCTGGGAAAGCTTGACAATAAATATTTGCTCTGTCTACATCCTAACCAAGCTACATACAGTAGCACTACCAGAAGTGAGCTCCCTACTGCTGCAGCTACCAGAAGGCATATTGCTGATGGGAGCTGATTTTAACATGATTTTAAGAGAGGACTGGGACAGATCAACAAGTAGGGCAACACAGCGAAAAATGAGTTCACTCCAAGATGTGGTTAGCCATGTCAGGCTAGGCTGGTAGATCTAAGGCAAATCCCCAACCCACATGCCAGACAGCATACAGACTACTCATGTACACATGGTAGAATCTCTCGTGTTGACTACCTCCTCGCCCATCACACACCAGCGCACCTGTATTCAAAAGTCCGACACTTTGTGCTAGACTTCGAATCCTTGGCATGGTTTTCCCTGACTTTTTACCTCTTCCTCCTATTTTTTGGATGCTGTGCTGGATTTCGTTTTGCTGGCTTAGATGCTTTGGGTACTTTGCCACTGCTGATCAGTGTCAAAGTGCAAGTTCTCCCTGTGTAAATTGTTATTACAATTGGTTCTCCCTGATTGGCATATTTGATTTACTGGTAAGTCCCTAGTAAAGTGCACTGAGTGGGCAAGGGCCTGTAAATTAAATACTACTAGTGGGCCTGCAGCACGGATTGTTCCACCCACATGAGTAGCCCTGAAAAGGTATCTCAGACCTGCCACTGGGGTGTCTGTGCGCAGTTTTAATCTGCCATGTTGACCTGGCAAGTGCACCCACTTGCTAGACCCTAGCCTTCCCTTTCCTTACATGTAAGGCACCCTTATGGTAGGCCCAAGGTACCCCCATGGGCAGGGTGCAGTGTATGTGAAAGGTAGGACATGTACTGGTGTGTGTGACATGTCCTGATAGTGAAATACTGCCAATTTAGTTTTTCACTGTTGAAAGGCTATCTGCCCCATATGATAGAATGGAGGATACTTTGTAACATCTTACAAGTATAACTTCCAATTGGGACAAGATGGAGAAATAAAGTTTAGGCTATCTGAACTCAGAATTTAATAATACATCTTTTAGTAAAGATGTTTTTTAAATTATGTGTTTGAAAATGCCACTTTTATGAAGTAGGTCTTTTTTTGTTTAACCATTCTTTGTGCCTCTGCCTGTTTGTGGATTGACTGTCTGGTTTTGAAGTGGCAGGGGCTGGGGATGTGAATTCACTGTAGACAGCCACTGGGGGTGAGTGGGTGGTGGGGGGTAGGGTTGAGGTGTGCCTGCACCTTCCTGGATGACTCAGAGCGAAGATGAATAGATCTTGGCTGCATTTAGAGTAGTGGGAGGAGTTTTCCTTGCACCTGAATGCCTGTCTCCCTTGAACAATGCTGTCTCCCCCCCTTGTGGTCGTACTGCGCCAGTAAGGACAGAACTGGTTTGGACTGGGCTCAGAGACCCTTGCACAAAGAAGAACAATGCTAAAATGGGGTATAAGTAGTGGAACTTTGGATCACTTCTGTACTCAAGAGAAACCTTTGCCAAGAAAAAGAGCTAAAGAGCTGTGAGGAAGAGTACTGCCCCTTTGCTGTGTGCTGTGTGGGGTTGGCCTGCAGCTGCTGTTTCTGCCAAGGAAAGGACAAAGACTGGAACTTTACTGTGAACCTGCTTGAAGAAGAATATCTAAGGGCCTGGGTGTGCTGGCCTCCTGTTTTGCAGTCTCAGGGACACAAAGACTTCACCCCCAGCTCCCCTTAACTCCATTGCTGAAAGGTCTGACCTGCCAGGAGGTGCCTATTCCAGATTTGGGCCTCTGAAGGTGGGCCTCTGGTGGTTGCTCCTGCTGTTGGAAGCTGGAAGAAACCTAAGAGAAGTAAGTCTCTGACGCCGTCAGCGACACCGCTGTGACGCCACGGCCTGCACTAAGGCCCAGGACAATGCTTGTGAAGTGAACGAGGCACCGCTTGGCCTTCACCGCAGCTCCAACACCTGCAGTTATCAGCATTTCCCAACGCCAGCACTCGCACCGACTCCATCATCGCCAGCGCCTGCATCCTGTTATCGTGGCGCCGGTAACCGCAGAGGTTGACTCCATTAACTTGCCGACTTTGCATCATCACCGGAATCGACGCCTCACTGCTGACACAACCATCTTTCCCTGTCCTGGACTCAACACGTCGCCTCCTCGTGGACTCGGCGCCTCGCCTCCCCCATGGCAGCCAGGTAGCCGGCCTCGACCTCGGCACCAATGCCTCACCTCCACAATGCCCTGCATCGTCATAGACTTCGTTTCCACAGTACTGTTTGTTTGGGGGTCCATGTGACTCCATATCCGTCACCGTGCTTCTTGCAGTCGGCAGTGTACTTTGGATTTATTGCTGTCACGACGTTACTATAGCCCTAGGTGGAGCTATTTGTTTTCTAGAAGCTTTATTTTTGCAATACCTGTTCTGAAGTGATATCTTTTTACCTGTATGTTGGATTTATATCATTTTGGTCTTGATGAGTTTAGATAAAGATACTTTATTTTTCTAAACTGGTGTGGTATCCATTTGTGGTGTTATCACTGTATTACTGTGTGTTTTGATGTACAAATACTTTACACATTGCCTTTGGGATAAGTCTGTCTGCTCGTGCCAAGCTACCAAGGGGGTGAGCAGGGGTCATCTAAAGTGTGTATCCCCCTTACCCTGACTAGAAGCAAGAGTCCCTACTTGGACAAAGGTACCTACCTCTGCCAACTAGAACTCCCCATTTCTTATACCTTGCCAGAAGAATCTCAGACCACTAACCAGTGTGCGTGTGATACATAAAAAGCAGCTGGACACTCAAGGGAAGGTATGGCCAATCAATCCATGGCACCTTAAACACCAGGAAATCAAGAGGGGACTTCCGATCTGCACAGATCACTACTTTACCGAAAATGAAGGAACAGTGGTCTCACCCCTTACACTGTGGAAGGCATACAAAATGGAGGTCAGGGGACAGGCATTCTCCCTGATATCAGGAATTAAGTGGACAGGCAGGGAAAAATGTATGAATTGGAGAGGGAAATTGTGGAAATGGAGCACCACTTTGTGACGGGGCAAATGCCGCCATGCACCAGAGATTGACCCTCAAGTAACAAGAATATAAAGACCTCATCAACTGTGCTGTGTGCACAGCACATAGAGCCACTGCATACTGACTGTTTGATATACGGGGAACAAAGCAAGGAAGCTCCTGGCCTGGCTAGATAAACGGGACCAAATCCTGAAACTGGGTGCTGGAGGTTAAGTATGAGGCGGGCACACTTCTCAGAGGGGAGACACATATTGCAGAAGGCTTTGCCACCTATTACACCATTTTATATATGCTGGTGGTAACCAAGACTACCATAGAGGTTTCAGATTTTCTCAAGGCCATCCGCCTCCCATAACTGACCGGGGATGATAGAGACTACCTAGAGACCGACATAGGGGTTGAAGAGATTGAGGCAGCATATAACAGCGGCAGCCGGGGAAAACCAGTGGCCCTAACAGGCTTTCAGTGGAGCTATAGAAGGCTATGGCCACAAAAAACTACCCACAATTGTTAAATATATACCAAAAGGGCAGGGAGTGGGGCCTCATCCTGTAAGACCAGCGACTCACCACAATAGTAATTCTTCACAAGGATAGGAAGCCTCCAGAGGACCGTGCCTCATACAGGCCAATATTGTTATTGAATTCAGAGGTAAAAATATTGGGCAAGATATTGGCGACACAACTGCGAAAAGTGCTTCAGTCTTTCATCCATTCGGATCAATCAGGCTTTATGCCTAAACAAAGCACAAGGCTTAATAATCGGTGGCTATATAGAGTGCTGGGACAACCCTGCACGAAAGTAGACTGGTGTTGTCCTTGACTGCCAAGATGGCGTTTGATGCTGTGGAATGGCGCTACATCTTTACGGAACTGGACAGATTAGAATATAAGCAATGGGTCTGCTTGCTCTACAGCAGCCGACTGCTAGGGTCATGGTCAATGTGGTATTTTCATCAATAATCAAACTTCAATAATGCACTAAGTATGGCTGCCCAATGTCACCCACCAATGATCTTCACTCTGGCACAGGAGCCACTGGCTGCCTAGGTGTGAAAAGACCTGCTGGTCAAGGGACTGCTTGGGGTGGTGCCTGGGAGGACAAAATATCCCTATACGCAGAGGATGTCCTAGTCTACATTTCTGACCGTGAGATGGCGGTGTCCAGAACAATGCAAAGGCTAACAAATTTTGGCAAGTATTCAGGGTATGTCATTTAGTGACATAAGTCTCTGCGAGCTGGCTACTGAGACTAACACCAGACTGCGAGGCATTGACTGCACTGAGTGGATTTTATTACTTAGGTATATATGTAACAAATGATGCTGAGCTCTTCTATTAACAGAATCTGTCCCCACTGTTGGAACAACTAAGGGGAGACACGCGACACTGGCATGCCCTGCCGCATTCCTTGTTGGGCAGGGCCACATTATTTAAAATGATGTCTCTGCCACACCTTTTGTATGTGCTGTAAAACACCCCCTCTGAGATCCCAAAGGCATATTTCAGAGCGATAGAGGTGGAAATTCGACTATTGCTTTGGGATGGCATGAATCGCCTATCCAAACTGACAAGGGGCTGGTTATGATGGGGGAATTGCCCTTCAGCGTGGACATCCCAACTAATAACTGTCAATGACTGGGCCTTCATGGCACAGATTGAGATGGCAATACAATTGGATAGGTATGAAATGTGCAACCAGGGATACCTGGAGATGCTGTATGGTAAGCAGTCGATGAGCAAGCTACCACTCCCACTAAAAGAGATGGTCAAACTCTCGACATAAGCAATGGTATACTTAGGAAGGTGGAATAAACTTACACAAGCTACCCCACATTGGGATGCAGCTACATGGGCGGCTCTGAGGGGACTGAAGGGATTCGCCAGCTAATATCTAATTAGGCCTGGACAGTAAACTTTGCAGAGTTTTTCCTATTCTGCGTGGAGGTCCGAAAAACTCAATGTAGTGGTGCGGTGTGGAGTTTTTCCTCTCTCACTGCTCACCAATGTTAAGTTGGCGAGTGCAAGTGAGGAAAATCCAATGCTAGACAACCTCAAGGCGAGATTTCTCAACATTGGGCCGTTGCTGCAGGTCGCTACCGCTCGCATTGAGAAACCTGCTGCTCGCGTTGAGGAAGCAGCTACGTAGTAGAACATCTACTTGAGTGGCAGAAAGAAGCTGCACCCTCTTACGGTGCTTGTGGTGCAATAAGCGCTGATTTTATAGGTCGGCACAACTACCAGTGCTAAAAATCAGCCTGAGCAGCGCACCTTACCGTACCCCACCGCTTGTGGAATTCAACGGAGCGCTGCAGAATTTTTTTTTATATCTTTGCGGGGATCCGCATAGCGGAACTCTGTAAACTCTTCCCAGGCCTAGCTCTAATTGGTATTGCCACAATAGGTGACCTATGGGTGAGTAGAGAAGTAATTCCCAGGCTGGAATTAATGAGAGATTACCAGTTGGCAGCCTCCGAGACCTATAGATAGCTGCAGGTTGGGCACTCCTTTTTTACTATGGAGCATTATAATCACTTCTAGAGCATCAGTGGCAATATCAGGAGTAGTCCCAGTTATACTGCATGCCTGCATTTCCGTAGCTCCATTTTGTTAGTGGAAAAGATATGTGAATTTTTTCTCAAAAATTCCAGACATGTTTGTAATTTATAAAACAAAATAAGTGCCAGGACTCTCGTTAGGAGGCCACTGCAGCTTGCACCACCCATTGCCCTTGCCAGTGCTGCCAATGAAGGTACCAACACAGCTAATAACCATCACACTCTTATAGATGTGACAATTCAGATTATTTCAGGCCCTTAAAGCTATAAAAATAGCTTGGGTGGCTGGTGTTAGTCATTTATAATGTGTATTGAATTAATAAACAACTGTTGTTGTGCTGATTTCTAATTTAGACAGACAATGGCACCATGTGGCAGACTGTCATTAGTGCCACATGGCTCTGAACAACAGACACCACTGGTTCAAATTAAGCACTGGTTTTGACATGGTTGGAAACATAGGGTCGCATTACGATTTCGGTGGTCCCGTCGTTTGCGGTCCAACAGCCCTTCGGTCCTACCGCTGTTTTACCATACTGGTGGTAGAACCCACAGCTGTCGGACGCAACACCGCCACCTTGGCCAGGATCATAGATCGCGACTGTGTGGGCGATTGGAAAAGCATCCCAGAATGGTAGGTGTTGCAGATGCAGGCACCCCCGTCGGGATTACTATATCCCTGCCGATAACCCTTATATGGTGGGGATTGTACCATGTAAAGGTTGTCGGAAAGGGATCGAGGGGGCCCCAAACAGGGATTGGAGCTCCGAATAAAATGTGCCAGGGACATATATATAGTGCCCTCCTACACATGCTGAAGGTTCTGCACAGTGGTGGCATCTGCTGTGGAACTTTCCTGTTGCTGCAGCATGCCACCGCCTTGGTACTGCCAAGTTCCGACGGCCAGCACATCAGTCCCATCGAAATTTGGCAATCGGACCACCACATGCTCGTCAGGCGGTCTCCCAACCGGCGCAATGGGTGTGGACAGTCCGACCGCCTGGTATCGTAATGATGCCCATAGTGTGGAAATGGTTGACAGCAATGGTAATACCGAATCAGTGAGTGCCACAATATTTAATTGGAAGGTGCTAAATTGGGGCCTTATTCAAGCTAAATTAAGAACATCACTGAATATGTTAGAGTAGGAAGATGCACTTTATTACTATTGTCAGGATTTTCATCATACTTTAAAAATATCTGAAGAAAATGGAATAACAACAGTCAATTGTGGATATTTCTTTCCATCCCCATCAAAAGGCTGCTGGAAACATTTGTCAAACTTGGTGCACAATATTACCATCTCTCCTCCCAGTAATTAATGGGATGTTTGTAGTGCTTCACCGTGAAGAAAAAGTGTAGTAACCCAATAAACTGACTTTTTTTTCCACCCCAACTCTTCGCCAAGATGTTTCCCATGAGGGACTTACAATCATTTTGGACAATTTGTGGTCATATGCATATGCAGTCAAATGTAGGACGAGTCAGGTTGCAAATATTAGGTCGCAAAAGTTGTATGACATAACAATGCATGTGTTTACAATGCATGCCTTTACTATGCATCCATTACCATGCAATGCATTTATAACACATTGCTTTTATAATGCAAGCTTTTGCCACGCTTATGCCTTTACTATGCATGTCTTTGCAATGCAAAGTACGTATATATAAGGTAAGTGAAATCCCTCACTCTCAATATGTCTCTCTCTCTCTCTCTCTCTCTCTCTCTCTCTCTCTCTCTCTCTCTTACTCTCTCTCTATGTATAATTTTAGAGAGAAAAACATATATATATATTTATATTTATTTATTTTAAATTGGGGTAACCCCCTTCCCATTTTTAAATTACCTTTACCAACCCATGCCCACACCAACACCCCCTCCTCGCCCCCAAAAAAACCCTTACCACCCAATACCCTGACCCACCCCTAAACCCTAAAGACACAATATCACCCTATACCCTTACCATCCCTAAACCCTAGAAACACCCTTACCACCAAAAAGCCCCAACACACCCCTTCACCATAAAAACACCCTTACTTCCCAATACCCCTACCCAACCCTAAACCCCAAAAACACCATTACAACCCTATACTTCTTCCCCTAAACCCTAAATACACCCTTACCACCCTATACCCCTACCCAACCCTAAACCCTAAAAATATGCTTACAACCCTATACCCTTACCCCCCTAAACCCTAAAAACATCCTTACTATCCAAAACCCATACCCACTTGAAAACCCTAAAAGCACTCTTACCTCAAAATATCCCATTCCATCCCTAACCCCTACATATATATCTACCGAAAGTACATACAAACATCAATAACCCTCCAGGACGCCCTATTATCAGTTCCTGTGATTCATTATTGGAGAACGTTTTGAGATTTGTGGAAGTGTTTTTTTATTTCAGTATGTCTCACACCTCCCCTCTTTCTATGGACTTTTTGAATAGAATTAATGGCATTCCATGGAAGAAACTGTACATCATGGCAACGGTTGACGCTGTGTCTCTATACACATCTATAAAACATCAAGATGGTGTACAAGCTAGTAGACATTTGAGATCTAGATCATTAAGCCTGATGGAAGCACTCAGAAATGCTATTCGAAATGATGAAATTCTGTCTAAAGAATAATATTTTATATTTGATGAGAAATTTTAAATTCAAAATCAAGGAATGTTAATGGGTACTTCATTTGCACCGACATATGCGAACCTGGCATTGGTTTTTGGGAAGCTGAGACAATCTGGACAGACACAAATGCTGAGCATTTGAAAAAAGTAGTCGTATGGTTGCGCTTTATCGATGACCTGTTTTTAATTTGGGAAGGAGAGCAAGATGATCTGGAAGGATTTTTAAAATCCTTCCATAACAACCGTCAAGAGTTAAAATTCACATATGAAATAAGTACCAGTAGAATCAACTTTTTGGATATGGATCTGTACATTAAAAAGGATAAATTCTGCATGAAAGTTTTAAAAAAGCCGACCAGTGGGAACAAGATTCTCTTCGCAAATAGTGCACACCCGGATGCTCTAAAATGGAGTGTGCCTTATGGGAAATTTGTACGGGTGAGAAGAAATTGCTCAGATAATAAATATGTTTCTGAGGTTCAAAAGACGTGGTTATCCTATCACAGTCTTAAAGGATTCACTGGAAAGAGCGAGAAAAAGAAATAGACAAGATCTTCTAACACCTGAGAAAAGAAAAGCCTTAAACAATAATTTAAAGACAAGCTACATCATTGATTTTAATAATTCAGACAAATAGGTCAAAACATTGATCAAAGGTAATTGGAAGATCTCTGGACAGGATGAAGATCTCGAAGTGCACCTTTTGACCCATCCAAATATAAAATACTGGATGATGTCATCTCTAGAGGACATTTTAGTTCAAAGTTTTATGACCAATCAGCAAAATACTTCAGACTGGCTTCCCCCAAAGAAATATGCCTTCTATAAGTGTAAAAAGTGTAAAGTCTGCAAATGGGGTGATAATAGAACTACCTTTCATCTTATGAATGGACGTACTAAAACATCAAGGAACATATAAATTGTGAGAGCACACCAGGTAAATGCACTGGAATGTGTTTGCAGAAAAAAGTACATCAGAGAACAATTAACAAATTGAAACTTCAGATACTGAAACACATACGGGCAATTGCCAATAAGGATTTTACCTATGTGATAGAGAAATATATATGGGAAGAACACAATGGTGATATGAGTAAGTGATGTTTTTTTGGTATTAAACGTAATTTACCGAACCCTAAAGGAGTAGATCGCAAACTGATCCTCAGAAGAGCACAGTCAAGATGGATTATCATGATTGGAACTGAAAACCCATGAGGCTTAAATACAGATACAGAACTAAATGTCCATTTATATTTAGGAACTGCAACTCCATACCCACAATATTGTATGTAATTGGCAAAGTATGTGAGAAGTTAAATAAAGGAGAAAGAACAAGAAACTGTTACTCTGTGGAACTATTTGAAGTAAGAAAGAAATACTGCACAAATATACTTGGTACATTAAAATTGCTCTGGATAGGTCATCAATCAACAAGCAGGAAATGATGGACTATGATTAGAATACTTTCATAGGACATTTTTTGATATATAATATCTCATCAATTTATTGCTATGTAATCTCTCAATAATTTCTCGTTTTATGTGGTTTTAAACTTTTTTGAATAGGCATTCCATTTTAATTCTGAGGAATTGAGACTTTCTAAAAACAATCAAATAGACACTTCAATGAAGATCATGGAGAAGGCACTTACACTGTATTAGATACATTTTACGCAGTTTTTATTGAATAAATTAATATTTAAAATGTATTGTTTATCCATTTTGCACAAATTGAATAATAATAATACATTCTCTTAGTACCATATGCTTATAGTCTATAAGGAAGAATTAGATATGGGGTGGAATGCTTAGAATAAAGGTGACATTCAGGACCAGGAAGATCTCAAGGTATATACTTTTTCAATTATAGTTTTTTTAGTAATTTGAAATATTCATTGGAGTGTATCTGATTTTGAACAGTAGATAATATCGTCAGAGGCTAGGTTAGGGTGACAGAAAACGGAATGTTTAAAAAGGAGTGGAATGTTTACAAACAAGTCATTGTTTAAATAAAAAAATAATTTGCAATCCAGCCTAAATGTGCAGAATGTTTACAATCTAAGAGAACGTGAAATAAACAAGAGAGAAGTTTACATATTTTGCACACTGCACTTTAATTCAGAACTTTTGGAATTGGACTGTTGAGAAGCATTTAATGTTCGAATAAAATAGAGGCAAATTGAAAATTGCAAATAAGTTTAAATATCATAATGATATGGATTGTGAAAAGTTGAAAGAGAGTTTCTAAATATATTCTTTATATGTTTGAAAATTAACAGGATAAGAAAGTGGTGAATGGGAGAACAATAGAATTTGAAATTAAGGAATACATCACTGAAAGTTGTAATGAATCATGGTGGTGTTTGGGGTACTTTACTAATTTAAACAAATGAAATATGAAACAAAAAATACAAAATATATAACATGAAAGATAAAAACAATTAATTAGAGTTGGTAAATATTAGTTAAGATTGTTCATGTAATTTGCTTCTAGAATATGATGTAATTTATTTATTGGAATTTTTCTTAAATCGAATATTATATATTTATAAATCTTTGTAACTCCCAAGGAATCCTGTAAAACAACTAGAATAAAGATATAGATATTTTTTTATTTATAAGGGCGAGTTCCTGACAATTGCAAATTGCATTTTAACGTGGTGATGGTATTAAGGTGTTTCCCCTTTGAATAGACACACTGTACACACAACTCTATGGCCCTGTGGAAGGTTACAGCCAAAACACATAGGCAATGTTGAGCTGCGCAATGCACTTTTTGTGAATAGTGAAACAAACAAAACCGGTTGAAAAGAAAATTCTATTGTGCTGCAGATGTTTTACGAAGAAGGAGATCTGTGTGGGATCTATTAACATATTTGCTAATATTCTTCCGATATACTTGATAGAGTTAGCAGTTGGACAGAAGTGGGGCACTGGCCATCACACTGTTGTAGTATACACTACGCTTCGGCAAGTATTCTCTGTGCTTTCTCTAAGTGATCACTCACTCACACGTTCTAAACGTGCAAACGTTTACTTATTCTCAAGCATTTAAGATGTACAACGATTTACCCTGCTTTTGCTTCATGTCTTGAGCAATTTGCTTTGTGAGTGACACTTTATACCGTGTATATACATTGTTCACTAATGTTGATTTACATTGCCTTATCCAACATCACTATTGTGGCCTTTTCTCGATATTTTACCTTCTCTTTGACCAGTCAAATATGGCCGCCACTGTGGCGACACTAGTGGTCCTTTGTCGATGTTTATGTAAAACGTTATCAGTGTGAGTTTGTTTTCAACACGTCTACACGTGAACAAGCTGCAAGGCGAAACGCGTTGTGTGTTAAACCTGTGAACTCTATTCGTGGTATTTTCCTCATTTCTTTAGAGCGCATGGTGTACTTTTTTCAAAAGACTTTGGATATATATATATATATATATATATATATATATATATATATATATATATATATCAGGCTCAAAACTCCGTTACATTCGTGAACAAAGTGATATTGAACGCGAGTACCATCGCGTAGCAAGCACCCGCCGACGAGTGACCCGGGATTTTTGGTACAGTGGAGCGCGTATATATATATATATATATATATATATATATATATATATATATATATATATATATATATATATATATATATATATATATATATATATATATAAACACACACACACATATATATATGCATACCAACACACACTTACCTTATATATACTTACCTTGCTATGTAAAGCATGCGTTGTAAAGGCATATATTCATGGTACAGGCTTGCATTGCAAAGGCAATGCATGGTTAAGGCGTTGCGTGGTAATGGATCTGTGATAAAGGCATTATGTTGTATGGCTGCGTTGTAAAGGCTATTGCCCAATTGCAAATGATGCATTGTATTTTTTCGAATGAATAGTAAATAGGCAGGTTACTACTTATAACATACTTTGTTGGGATTGGCTATAATTACAGGGATAGCATGCTGCAAGACCGAGGGAGACCGAGGGAGTTCTTAAGCAATAGGTCTCTCAACTTATGCACTCAATCTTGTTCTGACACAGTACAAAAGAAGATAGACGCGCGTTTTAACGGGGGTTCGGTTTGTCCACATCAGGCCGACTGATGTGGACAAACCGAACCCCCGTTAAAACGCGCGTCTATCTTCTGAAGATCCTGTATTAACGTGTGTGGCCTCCTCTATGTGATACGATAAATCCGTGCGGCAGCCGGTGAACCTTTTTACAAGAAGCCGGATACCTCTCAATGGGTGAGGTCAGCATCGACTACAATTAATTGCCATTCCAGACCCCCTCATTAAAGCACAGCGTTTTGTACTGTGTCAGAACAAGATTGAGTGCATAAGTTGAGAGACCTATCGCTTAAGAACTCCCTCGGTCTCATAGCCTCACTAAGATTTTCAGATTCACTGCCCCCTTCCGCGTCCTTGTCCTGATGAAGACTCTCTAGCAAGGTTTCATTCCACACCTGCACGATTTTGGGTCGAAACGTCGACACTCCTTTTCACCTTCAGCCTCTCTTCTGATCTATCATTTGTGATTTCCCTAGGCATGATATTGCTTGAATGAATTTATGAACTGTGATTTTTCAGCTTGTTAATCAATTATTATTTCTGGTTTATCGAGGTCATAGTGACCACTGTTGTCTTTACTCATTTCAGTACCCTCACCATCCTAACACTACCCTTCCCTGTCCTTCTCTTTAGGGGCATTAAATGTGATCATTTGTGGATGTATTTTATGAATAATTTTTTATGATACACGTTGTGAATAAAAACAATGCTGTCTATATTTTCCCCCAAAAATTTTTTGTTTTGGTTTATTCATTCTAGTATCTGGGACCACCTTGTTTGTATCACATAGCTAATGGCAAAGGCTGACTGGGCATGCTTCAGTTGCTTCCTGCTGTATTATGTTTTGAATAAACCGGTGCTAATGAGGTGACATCTTTGCCCAGACCATCTCAAATTGGGAGTCAGTCACTTTTGAAAGGTTTGCAACCTCAATTGTAATCAGAAATCGCCAACACATATCATTCAGAATTGCAAGAAGGAGGGGAGGTCCCTTTAAAGCCCCTTTCTAAATGCAATTTAGAATGAGTTGCAAGACCTCTTTTGAGAGTAGGAAAGGCATTTCTGGCTCATTAAAGGGGTTTATTATATAGCCAAGTGTTAAAAAGTGATCGACAATCATGAACATCACCAGCGCCATCTTGCCTAACAAGAAGCCACTGTCCGCACGTAAACGGCATCCATTTTAGGTGCCGCGGCCATCTCACGCTTTGCAAGTCACCTATGATTCACCCTGACCCTGCAACCATCCCCGGTGCCCTGATCCAGCATGACCAAATGCACTAAGGTCATAAAACCTTGTCAGCCTGACAAAGCCCCGGAGCCACTTCCCACCCTAAAACACATTTGTCCTTTCATCCCCTGCACATGAGCCAGGCCTTCTGATAACCCCCAACTGCACCTGGCCACTTGATCCGGTCCCAGGCTGTAAACGAAGCCTTGTGGACGTACTTTATTGCCCCCACACAGCAGGTCTTGTTACACGAACAGAAATGCTTGATCTTATCACTTACATAACCTTTAGATATGACCAATCCCACACACTTTTATGTCCTGTTGGAATGTCCAGCTGCAAGATGACAATCATCTGTTAGATTTGGGAGGGGGGAACGATAGCTGGTGGGTCTGTGTGGGAACTGGCTGGAGGCAGGAATTCCTAGGATGTTTGACCACTGATAAAGTTACTGAAAATGGTATAAAAGGGAGGGCAGCAGAGAAATTGGTAGAGCATCTCCCAAAGACATTCTGCCTGTCTGCGTCGATGTGCTCTCCTCTGGAGTAATAAACCTGTTCTTGCTTCCCAGTTTCCAGCGCCTCTCTCTTTATTTTGGTAACTATTGTTATTGGGAATTAGAGGCGTCTTGCGCCGAACAGCCTTGGTATTCGTTAAAGATTGGCTGTTTTTCAACACAAGCACCCATTTGAGGTTGCAAATCTGGTGACTTTTTGGGAATCGCACAACCTGTGACCACAAAATGATTGTGCACATCCGGCCATTGAAAGCAATTGTACTATACACTCACACAGAATTAACCACCTAGCAATACAAAAATGTCCAATATGTACATATAAACTATAGACTTATAAGACCATTGATAGGTTCTGGTTATTTTAGGAAACTTTCACAGTTTGTACTTCATTTGCAGGACTGGCATTTTAAAGGTGCTGATGGAGGCCTCCAGACAGCTTCTTTTCCGATTCTGGTGGTTTTGTTTTGCAGTTTTATATAAGATAAACTCGACCTAAAGGTAGTGGAGTGCTTTACATGAGAAGCAGTAACACAAGATTACCTTCATGTTTTTTTTAGGTACACGGAGATGTACAAACCATTTTTGCAGTCTGAAATGGCCCGATTCTGTGAATCGAGACTTTCAACAGGGACGCAGCAATCACATACGGGGGGCTTATCATGGCTCGCTTGTAACCTCATAGCTTTCTAAGGACGGGCAACAAGAGGACGTTAATGGTGTCGGAGCTCGTCCCTACTATCACCATTTTCAGAAGAGACTAATTACAGAAGGACGGTACAGACTTACTCCACTTTCAGGGAACATACGTGGCAAGTACACAGGACTACGCCTATAAGCTGCTTCCCTTTACTCAGAATATTACTACAAAAGGGGGGCCTTCATCACATTTATATTGCAAAGTTCTCTTTGGAAATCTTGATCATATCAGCTGTAACTTCATCTAGACTACTCAACCTGATTGCCATACAGGATCAGCGACTTTGCACCAATGCTTTAGCCTTAAAAAAGTCACAGGCGTGACGAAACATGTTAGCTGTACTTTCCTGACTGGTTGTTTTCCACCAATTGAAAATACAAGCTTCTGTGAAACACTTGGCTCCAGTCTTTAAATTATTGAATGTACTAATTACTAAATAAAAGTGGAAACACTTTATGTGGATTATTGTAATGAGTGCTATGGTACTTGTCTTTCAGAGGCCCTGGGCTAAAGTGTGTTATGCATTCTGGGGAGTATAATGCATATGTACCATACAGCACCATATTGAAAGAAAACTTTGTTGGATAGTATTGATTACAGACACAGATGCACATTACAAGAGAGGTGCGATCTAATTTTCATCACTACCCGTTCCAATTAATTGTAAATATTCTTTAAGCATATATCTATGGCAGTGCTTACTGGGCGTCACTGGATGAGTCAAGGCCCTCTAGAAGCATTAAAGTCCTCCTGAACGCCTTTTGTTGCCCAAGTGTACACTAAAATAAGCTTTTCAGCTGCCTTTATTTCTCCCCGATGAAGATGCCTTAAGTAACTTTTAACATCGAACCTTTAGGGTTATATTCACTAAGATTTAACACTGTGTTTGCGATACACGAAAGTGACATAAAACAATGCAAAATCTTTCATACCTATTTACTTTCCAGCATAAAACTTGTTTTACACTGGAAAATAAATTGAAAGTAAAACAAAGAAGCACAAAGAGCTGCTTTGCATTGCTTGGCGCCAAGGGGGAGTACCATGGGTGGTTCTCATGCAACCAGCCGATTTTCTGATGCTAAACCCTATTTACTTAAAAAAGTAGACAAGGTTTAGCATCAGAAACTAGCACCCATTTCAGATAGGTGCTATAAAGGAGAAAGGCTTTTATATCTCCTTTCTTTTCAGACTTTGTATGTGTGCTGCACTGTACAGCACACATACAAAGTGGTAAAAAGTTTAAAGTTGGTCTAAGCATAGTATTTTCCAGTGCAAAACTTATGCTAGATGCACGGAGAGACCCTTGCACTATGGTGCAAAGGTGTGTCCGTTGCGCACCGCTGCATATTTCTGTGCAGGCGTTAGGGAGAGGGGAGGAGTGTGCCCTATTTCAGTAAATATGACGCTCTCCTGCTCTCTCCTTCTCACGCAGCGCAGCACAGCATCTGCGCCTGCTACACAATGCTGCGTGAGAAGCTGGAAAATCTAGTCCATAGAGAGAGTCTTCTTTTACAGGTACCTTGTCCAAACAAATTTTATATGGTTAGACTGTTCATAGCCAGTTGTAACTTTGAACTACAATCCCCTAATACTCTGCAGGATTCTGTTTGATTGTGATGCGACCAATAGTAGATAGATGTTACCCATTACATATCTGATATTTTACATGTTTAGTTTAGTGCTGCACAAAACATATGTGGTTTTTAACAAGAAAACATGGATTGAAAACAGTGTGTAAATTCTTTAACATATTATGGATTATTTGGCAAAAATGTGAAATGTAAGGACCTGATTTAGAGTATGGCAGAAGGGTATTCCCTCACAAACATGAAGGACATTCTGTCTGACTTATTATAAGTGATACAGGATTTAATTCACTTATATTGGACGGGACATCCATCATGTTTGCGCCTTCCACCAAACTTTAAATCCACCCTTAAATTTATGTTAGTCAGTAATGGTGTTGGTTCTCAATTGCTGTCTAAAGAAATTTTTCCGCAGGGATGGGTCTCTGCAGTTCCTCTTTACAATTTTTAACTAACAATGAACTTTTGATGCTCCGGAATGTTTTTGTTTTATTTACTTTGCATGAGGAGTGTGCTAATTAAATACTTGGAATCCGTTCAATCTGACCACTTATGAGATCAAAGACTAGGTGAATTGTGAGTGGCAACCTGCCCGAGAGATACATTTTATAGTCTCCCTTTTGGCTTGGATGCCAAATTTACAGTAATTAATCATAACATGTGTATTTGTAAAGTGATTGTTTACCCCGGGGATCTTGGCACTGAATAACAAGTGTTTATTGCTACCCAACTGGTACTCATGTTATCAACCTCAGAGAGGATGAGTGGACCCACCAGGAATTGAACCTGTGACAATGAGTTCAGAAAGTGATTGTTTACTCCCAAAGGGGGATCTTGGCCCTGAATAACAAGTGTTTATTGCTACCTAATGGAGCTCACTGTGCCACACTGTATCAGTCTTGACTCTGTGCCTCATGGTTACAGTCCAGGCCAAACTGCCAAGTCAGGTCCTCCCTGGACCAGAAGCAAGCCTCCTATGATTAGTTTGTGGGTTTTACCCTTTATCAGCCAGGTTAGCTTGAATCCAATGGCACAGTGAGCAAGGGACCCATGTCTGGGTATACCCATCCCACTTAGGGTGAAAAGTGCTATGCAAACAAATGATGGACTGAATGCTGAATAAATCATACTTTTACCCCCATCAAGAGATCTGGGTTAAATCCATTGTTCTTTAGCTCACTCAGCCACCCCAGTTCAGACATGGCCATATGCAAATCAGTCTTGACCCTGTGCCTCCTGGGAACAGTCCAGACCGAACTGCCAAGCCAGACTCCAACCAATAGCTCCAGGAAATAAGCCACCTGCCTTTCCTGCTCGAAGAAATGCGACATGTCGGTGAGTTGCACAGCGAGCTGCCGATTTTAAAAGTTGCTAGCCGTCCTGCCTCCCACCTGCTTGTTGCACTTTTAATCTCTGTAAACCGGAGTTTTCAGTTGAAAACGCGTTGACAGCCCCAGGTGAATAGGGACATATGAATTAATAATAGCAGTCCCCTTAATTAAAGGCTAACCTGTCACCTACCACTGTCATTTGGGAGAAGTGCAGTGATCAAGACTCAGAAACGACCTTTTGTGTTGGGCAAGCAACTTAGTAGCTTTCAGACATGAACGAACAAATAATTCCAGACTGCAGAAGATGTTGACAAACTGTATGCATCACTTTCAGCGCCGGGATGATGTGTAACATGCCCTGTGGCCGGGTGTACTGTCTCCCTGGCCCCAAGGGTGGAACTGGGATCCCAGTTTCGGCGAGGCGTGGCTCTAAGCTCCCACATGCGTGCTGCAAACCCTGTGAAAGTGACTGCCGCAAAAGGCATGCCTCCGGGAGTTCAAAGGCAAGCAGTTCGTGCATGAAGCACACGTCGTGTGCCCCGAGGCTACTCTGGTTCGGTGCGATTACAGAGAGCCTCGCCTTTTCCTGTAACGCTAGATACGTGGGAAAATGGAAATCAGGTTTATGTTGTCCAAGCAGGTAATGCATCTCGCCAGTCCTGCAAAGGTTTGCTGACTGTCCTGTAGGTTTGAGGACCTTGCAAACTCGTGTAACCTTGTTGGATATTTTACAGGGTTCACAGGTCTAGAGTTGAGTCTACAAACCCTACCGACGGGTCAAGAAGGGTCCAATACCATATGATGTGTGTTTATAGGCCCTTCGCCTGTCTCTGTACTGCTTGGAGTTCTGCACTTGGGTCCACAAACACATCCATAGGTAATTTGAACCCTGTGCAAAATTTGCATTTTTTTGTTTTACTAAAGAGGAGGGTTGTTTTGGAGTCTCCCATCTTAGCCAGGGAATCAGTGGATGTTCCTCGGACCTCTTACGGCTTCTTCATTTTTTTCCTCAGGACGTGAGTACTGAGCCCCGTGTCCTGTTATGGCAGGTGTAATATTTTTCTTCCTGTTGCAGCCAGCCAATCAGATAGTTTGAGTTCCTTGACCTGGCCTTAGGTCCATGATCCCAAATGGAGGACAGGATAGGATAAAGTTACCTCACACAATATTCTTTAAACTTTAAGTCCACAGATAGTCTTCAAACCTGGGTCCACAGACCATCTGTTGACTAACAGTCCATGTATCTCTAACTTGATAGAGAGCACAGCTCAATTTGAGGCCTACAAAAGCACTTTTTAATGCTAATTTCACAAAAAAACACTAAAGGTATTAACAGCAAACCAAGCACAGGCACTTCCTTCAGTCTTACTCTTATCCCATGTTGGTGTAATTCTGTTCACTTAAACAAAGTTCAAAGATATATATGGGAGTTAAACTGCAAAATGTCACTTGTTTACCCTCCTTCCTTTTTGCTGCCACCAATAACTGGATCTGCACAAAGCTTGCTATTTATTCCAAAGTCAAATCAAACAAACAATTTTTGGGGAAGTTTCATACAGATTTGTCAAACAGCACCAATGTTAGTAAGAAAACAAAAAAAGCTTTTCTATGGAAAGTGTGACCTACCCGTTTCTACAAAAGCTATATCTCCGCCTCACTTATTTACAGTAAATATGCAGATGAGCACAGTGTAACATGCTATTTATTTATTTATTTATAAAGTCTTATATTGCGCGAACAAGATCCCGAAGGATATCAGAGCGCTTTACAATCTGGACGGCCATGACTCACAATAGGAGAAGTGTGGTGTTAGTGTACTTATGGGTAGGTTAAAGTTTCCTTAGAAAAGGCATTTGGGGGGGTTTCTTAATACATTTAGAGCCATTCGACGAATCTGCATGAAACATCTCAACTAAAAATTCATACACATTGGATTGCACAAGGCAAGTTTTGTGCAGATCCATCAAGTGCAGGACAAAAAATAGGATAAATCCCAAAAGTGCTATGTAAATTCCCATAGGAAGTATTGCTCGCCATTGCAGAAAAAACAGCAGAACAGAATCACATCAAATTTGGCATGTGGGTAGAACAATTTCGATAGAAGTGCCCTTCCTTGGTTTGAAAAAATTGCTGTTTAAAAATGTGTTTGGGTAGGGCATAAATGGGTTAAACTACAGAAAATGTTAGTGCTATTCGGACCGTTAAGGATTTACAGATATTCTTGAATTCAAGAATTCAAAAAAATAGTCAAATCCCATTGGCCAAGGGGGCTCAGTCTCCTGGCGGCCATTTCAGATAGATGGAGACAAAGATGGATCGGTGAATACGAAAGGAACTGATTGGCTGTTCGCAGCATGAAAAAAAATGCTGTGGCTGTCATTACATGACTTGGGGACTCGGTCCCCATGCACTGAAATAAAAATTAAACAAGCATTGAAAATGCAATAGGTCTCGCAGCATTAGAGTTAGTGCTTTTAGAATTGTTTATGGGTTTTTTTTGTAAATCTTTAGCATTTTTGTTTCCTGTAGCCAATGCTAAAGAATTTCAAAAAAAAAAAGCCATAAACATTTCTAAAAGCTCTGAAATGCAGTCTGAAATGCTGGATATATATTCAGTACAGATACACTATATTGTTAATGAAGACATAGGATATAATATGTTGTACTGTATACACACAATTAGATGGGAACGTGCTGTGTGTGTCAGCGATTGAAAGAGACTGCACTCAGAGTTGCTGTGCGCATCAGCGAAAAGATTGCAGAGTAGACACGCAATACTTGTACTAAAGTGTTGTGCGATTGTACTGTAGGCACGCAATTTAAAATCCAGCTAAACGCGTCAGCAGAGTTGCTGTGCGCATCAGCGAGTGAACTGTAAACTAGACACGCAGTTTTAAAATCAAGATGTGCGTATCAGCGCTGCTGTGCGAGTCTGCAAGAAAGCATGGAGCTGCTGTGCGCATCAGTGAGTAAACTGTAAAGTAGGCACGCAATTTAAAATCCAACTGTGCGCGTCAGCGCCGCGGAGTTGCTGTGTGCATCAGCGAGTGAAACCACATATAGTCTTTAAATTAAGCTAAATAAGATTTTAATATAACATCGAGTCGAAATGATTTTAATAAAACCGAGTCGAAATGATTTTAATAAAACATCGAGTCGAAATAAGGGGCAACCCACAAGCTGGCTCAGGTTGTAAGAGTTAAAGTTGAGTAAGTTAAGTCATCAAAGTTTAACACACAGACTCTCTCTTTAGTGTTAAATGCACAAGTCCTACACAATTTCAGACCGTGAGCAGTCTGCGTGTTATAGGTTGGAATGATAGCAGTACTGATTCACCCTTTCACACCTTCACACCACAGTCGAAAGACTCACTTCGCAACCCGAACAGTATTTTGCACATAAACAGGTGGTAAAAAATGTCAGCTCAGTGAGCAGTCTGCAAGTCACCGGTTCCATACCTTGAAGAGCAGATTCTCCTTTTCGACAGCACAGTCAAGAGGCTGACTACAAAAGCATAACAACATGTTGCACAATGGGAAGGTGACAACAATATATCTAGCAGCCTGTGCATCACAAGTTATAACCCCAACAGAGTATCCCTTTCAACGTCCACGGTGGGGTAAATACGAGGAGCAACTAAGGTGAGTGGGAACATAGTTGCACCTTTTATTTGCGAATCTAAAAAAGCTTACACGCGACATAAAGTACTGTAACAATATACCATTCTTTCTCAATAAAGAGCACATAACCCTGCTACATGTATGGTCTTGGTAACTCATTTTACGCTCAGCCGTGGTTCTTTACATAACGTTATCTGCCTACATCGGTAAAGATTGGGGAAAGCAAAAATGCAACATAAAGCGCTTAAAAAACTGGAAATCAACAGTATATGAAGAGAGCAAGAAGATACAGGGAGGCTAAAGCGGGAGACGAGAGGAAGAAAGGTGCGAAAGAAATTGAGAGAAAGGAGGAGCTAACACGGATAACATGAGAAGAAAACATTTATTTCCGGTAGTTGTGCATTGCAATGCTTTTTTTAAATCACCTACTATATACTTTGAAGAGAACAGGTTCTGAATATTTGAGAAATGTAATAGGGAGGAAACCGGGTGGTGGCACTCTGATTATAAATGCAGAAACAGGCACAGCCTCTGCACTTCCTGCTTCTGGGGAGCTTCTGCTTATTTTTCCAAGTAAAGTTGCCAAGCTTCACCAGGCTAGGCGTTGTGACCCGACAGGCCTCTCCGGACACTTACCCCGGTGCCATTGTCGCAGACAATCACTTTCCTTCCCTGGCTGTCCATGCTCCGCTTGCCCCCTTGATCACCGCTGGCGCCTCTTCTAAGCTGGTGGCCTCGCCCTGGTCCTGGCAGAGATGCTTCCTCCCTGCCTGCCACAGGAGGAAATGAGGTGGGCGGGGCCGAGTCAGGCAGCTCGAGACCGAGGCTGGACGTAACATCCTGGGCTGGGCTCAGATGGTAAGGGAACAGGAAACCGAGCTAGAAAACACGGTGCGCGCGTAACAGCAACCAGAGAAATTTTGCTACGTCCGCATCCGTTGTTTGCAAAGTAGACTCCAAGGATTTAGCAGATGGGAGGGCGAAAAAGTAAACAAGCGGCTGTGGAAAAGCGTAGCTAGCAATTTAGAATAATATTCCGGGCAAAGCTAATAAGTCTGGCTTGCATTTTTATTCCTGCCCAAAACATAACAAAGCTTTTCTGTAGTGAAAAAAACAAGTAAATAAACCGGTTGTTTTCTGTATACAGTGCATCTTTGAGCTAAATACTTTAGTATAACAAGAAAGGGTGGAGGGGGCAGGGGAGGAGGGGGCAGGGGAGGAGGGGTCCGGGGAGGAGGGAAGGGCCAGAGGGACTTGATGGGAGTGGTGGGGGGGAGGGGGAGGGTATAGAGAGGGAGAGGAGGAGAGACAGGACACGGCAGTAGGAGGAGGAGGGGGGAGGAGAGTAGGGGAGGCACGGCCTAGCGGCAGGCAGGCAGGGGAGGAGAGGAGGAGGGGGGAGGAGAGTAGGGGAGGCACGGCCTAGCGGCAGGCAGGCAGGGGAGGAGAGGAGGAGGGGGGAGGAGAGTAGGGGAGGCACGGCCTAGCGGCCGTGCAATCAAGTAGTGAGGGGGCGGAGCTGGGGGAGGCTGTGAGAGAGAGTAGGCAAGGCAGGCGGCTGGGGGCATGTGCACGCGCTTTTAAGCTCAATGCACATGCGCATTGAGCTTAAAAGTCACGGGCACTGCAAGGAATCGCCACGATTCCTTGCAAGTTAGATAAAGTCTGGATGAGCCCCTATAGTCTCGCTTGCTCGATGCGCATGCGCATCGACAGGCGAGACCTAAAAAGGGATATAGGAAGGCAGGTTGAGCACACCGAGGTATAGGTTGGGAGTGCCAACATTTAAAAAAGTAAATGTATATTTTTTGTGGATTTTTTAAACTCCACTGTGTCTTCTAGTGAGTATCCACAATGAAGTGTGCATGTGTTTGGGTCTGTAGAACTGTCCAGTTTCACCCATTTCGTAGACCACCAGCAGGCAGAGCTCCACAGACTAGAGGGCCCTGCTGCACCGGCCTACGGCGGTACCGCTTAAATATTCCATCCACCTATATACAGGACCACCAGCAGGCTGAGCTTCAAATACTGAAGTACCGTGTGGCACCAAGCACACAGGGATGGTGTATCAAGTTTCAATCCATTCAATGGGCCACCACCTGGCTGAGCATCACAGACTAAAGAGCCCCGCTGCACCAAGCCCACAGGGCTACTTTGTCAAGCTTCTATTCAACCATTATAACTCAACCAGGCCGAGCTTCACAGACTGAAGGGCCATGTTGCACAGGGCCTACATGCGTACCACTCCGAGCTTGCATTCACTTGGCTGACCACCACAAAGTCAAGTCTCACCATTTGATGGGTCTCACAGCACCGGAGCCACAGGCATAGGTATGAAGCTTCCATCCACCCCCAGATCATCACCAGACTGAACTTCATGGCCTGAAGGATCCAACTGTGCTTGTCCATTGGGGTGCCACATCACGCTTCTCTCCAATCAATTAACCACCATCAGCCGATGTTTTACGGATTGAATCCACCCGGAAGACCACCACCAGGACGAACCTCATGGATTGAAGGGCCTAGCTCTACCAAGCTGAAGGCTGTGTGGTGTGAAGTTTCCATCCACCTAGCAGACAACCAGCAGGTCGAGCTTAATGGACTGAAGCCAGGCCCGGACTGGCCATAGCGGGCACCGGGCGTTTCCCCAGCAGGCCGCTAGGGTGGGGGGCGGTTTTGGGCCCCTGGGGGGCCGTTTTTGTTGCCGGGGGTCGGCAATATCGGCCCCCGGTAACAAACTGCTCGGCTGCACTCCCCCTCACTCCAGGGGGGGTTCAGCTGAGCAGTTTGCCAGGACCGGTTTCTGTTCCCAGTCCAGCCCTGACTGAAGCTCCCCGCTGGACATAACAGAAAATGGCACAGTCAAGCTTCTCCCACTTGGCCAACCAATATAAGTTTAAAAAAAAACAATTGTAGAAACATTTGGCTGGCCGTAGTGGGATATTTGCAGGTCAGGCCCTATTGCTGACCTCTGCTGTGTACGGTGAAAGACCATACATAACACAAGTTGGATGACCAAGGAGGGTGGCGCTCTGGGCATGGCTCATAGCCATGACTTACATCCCATCATCACTGCACACAAGTGTAGGCAGTGTGTAGGGAGCTTTGATGCCCATGGAGGGTGGGGCTTCTGGCTAGGCTTTGCACCCCGAACCCCACAATATACAGTATGTAGCCCTTGGTCTCACCTGCAAAATATTTAATTGAAGACCATGCACCGTAGAGGTTGGACGCTTGTCAAGAATGAGTCGCGGGTCCTTGCCAGAGCTCAGGCCTTGTGCCTCTCCCTCGTCTGCACACAGTAACAGAATGCTTGGTGATTTTGGGGTTACTATTGTACACAACAAGGGAAACCCAAAAGGTATGCCATAGGGACCTTGGGCAGTAACATGTTTTAGAGAACAGAGGTTCCTAGTTTGGAAGGAAGAATGGACAAGCACAATAATCATACGCTAAAATAGATCGTATGTCTTTTGTCCAGCCGGACAAGAATTTATTTTTCATATAAGTTCAGTTGATTATGATTGAAAACAATCAGGGCACGGGGGCTCCTGCTGGCGCTGGATAGCGTGCCTGTCAGCCCCCGTTACGGACCCATTGTGCCGCAATCCAAGCGTGCACTCCCAGCACCATATGCAATATGATTTAATAATATTGTAATGATCAATGGTGTGAAAATGGATATTTAAGTCTGTCACAGTGATTACAAACAAACAGACACATTTTGTACCCTGCCTTTGGCCATTCTGTTTTTCGTTGGTTTGTCTTGTGTTCTGTGGGTCACGGCTGTGCCCACTTGTCATTTATTGTTTTCAATCATAATCAACTGAACTTATATGAAAAATAAATTCTTGTCCGGCTGGACAAAAGACATACGATCTATTTTAGCGTATGATTATTGTGCTTGTCCATTCTTCCTTCCAAAATAGGGACCTCTGTTCTCTAAAACATGGTGATTTTGGGGGGCAGATCCAGGCCTGTAATGCCCTTCAGTCTAACCCTACTTCCTGACTGATGACGTAGGTTAGTAATCAAAGTCTGCATACACAATCCCTCTGATACGCTATTTAGAGCCATTAGCAGAGCGTATCATTGGATGATGACCTCAGTGATGTTTTCAGTGATGTCACCAATGATGTCATTTAACATGTAATAAGGGATATGAGGTGCATGCATATATTTATATATAACAATTAGGTTGATTATGTTTATTTTGGATATAAATCCATAAATCATTACATACAGTATCACATACATATTCCAAATACAATAACATTAAAAGTTCATAATGCAATATTTAAAAGTGCAACATGTAGAAGATAAGATCCATTTAAACTACTAGCCCCCGTTTGGGCATACCCATACCAATTTAGGCGAAAAATGCTGTGACAACAAATGATGGATGGAATGTAGAATAAATCAAACATTCATCCCCAGTCAAGAGATCTGGGTTAAATCCATTGTTCTTTTGCTCACTACACCAACCAATTTGGACCCAGCCATATGCTACTCCCTCTGGACCTTGCTCCTCATGGTAACAGTCCTGCCCGACCTGCCAAGCTGGGTCCTCCCTGGACTGGAAACAAACATCCTGGGACTGGTTGCGGGGTATCACACCTCAAAAGCCAGAGTAGCTTGAATCCAGTGGCACAGAGAGCCAGGGACCCACGTCTGGGCATACCCATCCCACTTAGTGCAAAAAATGCGGTGTCAACAAATGATGGACCGAATGCTGAATAAATCAAACATTCACCCACAGTCAAGAGATCTGGGTCAAATCTATCATTCTTTTGCTCACTCTGCCACCCCAGTTTGGAACCAGCCATGTGCAAACCAGTGTTGACCCTGTTCCCCAGGGGAACAGTCCAGCCCGAACTGCCAAGCCAGACCAGAAACAAGAATTCTGGGACCAGTTTCTGGGTATCAGCCAGGTTAGCTTGAATCCAGTTGCACAATGAGCAAGGGACCCATGTCTGGGCATACCCATCACACATAGGGAAAATAAATGCTGCAGCAACAAATGATGGACGGAATGTTGCCATCCTGATGAAAAAGTTAGCTTCTCTACGTTGCGATGGAGGAGACAATGAGGAGAAAGTAGAGTGAAGAGCAGGTCTGGGGTCACAGACAGTTGTCGCTGTAGAACGATGATCTGGTCAGGCGTCGTAGGGACTTTGCTTTGGCGGGTACCGTAGGCTGTTGGTGCAGTAGGATGAATGGCAGATCTCACGTTGCCAGTCCTCTGTTGTAGCCTGACTAGTCGGGTTCACTGGCAGTCTGGTGCATGCAGCAAAATCTTGACGCGAAAGTGCCTGTCTATGATTGCAAACAACACAAACTTCAGGATTTTAACTTTTTCTTGTAGAGGAGTGCTCTCTGATGCCAGCCAAGAGTCCAGGACATAAGGAGGCTTCCTTAGGGGATCAATAGCTCCCTCTAGTAGAGGCCAGCAGGGCTCAGTCTGGTCCAGTTGAAGTGCCAGGCAGGTCAAGTTGCAGCAGGTCAGCTGGGCAGTTGCAGGGAGGCCTCTGGAGCTTGCTGTTTCTCTGTAGCTCAGAACAAGAGGCCATCCAACCAATCCTTGGAGTCTCTCAAGTTAGCCTGGGATGAAGGGACCAGTTCTAGTCTTCCTTATCAGAGAGCAAGGTAAGCCTCAAACAGCAGGCCTAATAAAGGGAATAAGGCAGTCCTCTAGTAGCAGGGGAGTCCTCTGGTAGCAGCAGGATAGTCCTCTGGGGGACAAGACAGGCATCAAGCAGCAGGCCAGTCCTCTGGGGAACAAGGCAGTCCTTCTTCCGTAGTGTCCACAGGTCCAGGAGTGTACTGAAGAGTGGCTCTGGAGGTACAGGTTTTATACATGGTGCCAGCCTTTGGCGTGGGAGGATTCCCTATACTATACCCACGTCTGATTCTGGCTTCAAGAAGTCTGGGATGCCAACAGACTAATGCAAGGTACCTTTATGTGTGCAGGAAGCAAAGCCCTGTGAAATGTAAGTAGGACTGGTTACAGTTCTGTCCCAACCATCCTGGCAGGATGGCCTATACTGTCCACACCTAATACCTTTTGGGTCAATATCTGGAACGAATACACAACAGATAACAGCAGAGCCAGTCAAAGTCATGTAACCCAGTATACTGACAACAGGCACAAATGGCAGGACAAGATAATCCACACTTTCTAAAAGTGGCATTTTCAGAATTGTGACTTAAAATGCAATTTTAAAATTAAAGATTTTTTAATATTACAATTCATCTCAGTGTTCCCGCCATATTTCTATATACTCCCTATCAAAAGTTATCACTTATTAAACGAAATAAGGTAACCCCATGTTAGTCAATGGGATATATAGGCCGTACAGGAGTGGAAATGACTTTAGGAGTTTTTCACTGCTAGGACATGTAAAACTTAAACCCATTTATTCTACATTTTAAATACAATGCTCCCTGCCCTATGAGCCTTTAGGGCCTATCTTCGGGGTGACTTATATGTATTAAAAAAGAAGGTTTAGGCCTGCCAAAAGGTTTATTTTGCCAGGTTTAAAAAGGCATTTTAAAACTGCAGTACCGGAGGAGGAGCTTCGCGCGCAACCGAGATGGCCGCGTGAGCACAGGGCTCCCGAGACCCTCGCCACCTCCCGCATCTATCCTGAACATTATCCTGAATATGACGACGGGTTATTGAAGACGCAACCCAGCTGATATAATAGCTGCTTTCCGAAATCGATTTGGACTCCGGGAACCGTAACTACAGCACTTCGAACTTTTGTGGCCTGCTCCATGGCACTGCCCGGGGCTCGAGTCAATGTGATGCCCAGGTAGTAATTGAACAACAATGGCCAACTGGCTCTGCCCACAACCCCGGAGTTAAATTTCGGTTTCGTTTTTGGCTCCTCGGCCCTCTCCTGCCTCGAGACCACTCTGGCAACTTGGGAGGCAGTCTGACCCCGCAACTCCACTGTTTGATTGCCATCGAGTGTCACTGGTCGTGTGACATCGTGCAGTAACTTGGTTTTTTTGGTGATCCCGGTGGGTGAATCGAGAGGGGCCATTTTCACCAGGCCTCGAAGGCCCCTTTGGGGCGCAACACCCAAGATGGCGGGCAAACCCGAAAGCGAGAAACGGAAGACCAAGACCGTTCACCGGGGGGGCGCTATTCAATCAAATATCATGGATCGTTACACTCATCCTAAGGGGTCCCCCGGTGGTACGAGTAAGTCCCTGGGAGATGCGGGTGACGACTCAACGGCGGTGGACGACTTGACCCTGTATGATGTCATGGGCGCCATTGCTAGTATGAAGGCCTCTCTCGGCCAACAATATGAGGTTCTGGCCCAAAAGCTTGACACTGTGGCAATCGATGTCAACTTGATCAGGGCGGACTTATCAAGGACTAACGAAAAAGTCAAATCCTTAGATTTAAAGACCTCCAGCCTTACGACTGATGTGTCCGATTTACAGACAGAGGTGCGCAATCTACGATCCTCCAATGATCTCTTTTCTCGCCAGCTGGAGGATTTTGAAAGTCGGGCCAGACGCAACAACGTTCATATTATTGGGGTCCCTGAGAGACCGGAAGACCCAGCTGTGGATCTCCTTGTCGAGGACCTCATCCTAAATCATCTGGCCCCCAAAGGCCTGAGCAACTTCTTTGCGGTGGAACGCGCGCACAGAGTGCCTGGCGGGAAGCCAAAGCTGGGCGCCCCTCCGCATCCCATTATCGCCATAATTTTCAACTTTAGAGACAGAGGCGCTATCCTGCAAGCATCGCGAGTGGGCGGCCCTACGAAGTTTGAAAACACTACGGTGAGCTTCTACCCAGATTTCACCCAGTTCGTTCAGAAATAGAGGATGGGGTTCCAGGGGGTGAAGCGACGACTGAGAGACATGGGTATGAAATATGCGATGCTCTTTCCATCTCGGCTGCGTGTAGAATATGAAGACCGGACGTTTTTCTTTGACCGCCCTGAGAATGTGAGTGACTGGCTCGATACGTTGCCCATGCAGCGGGATTGCCTTGAACATTCCGAGGGAGCTGAGGGTGGCCCGTTGAAACAGGAGTGAGCAGTGGTTTCGGATTTCTGGACATTGTACACAACTGGCAGCCGTGGTTCGATGACTTTTAACACTTGCACTATTTGTGGTGGGATACCCAGAGGTGGCGGGGGGATGAGACTCTTTCCTCCTCCTTTTTGTAGACTAGTTTAATGTTAGGGCGACAGGCACACTGCAAGTTGGGGTGGCTTTTGAGTCTAATGCAGGGGTGCAGGGTGGGGGTGTGTGTTTTGGGTATTTGTTGGGGGCTGGGGGGGGTTTGTGTGTGTTTCAGTTAGTTTCAAGGCAACGTATTGTTTACCTGGGTGTTGTGCTCGTTGTGGGGTGGATTCTGCATTTATTTCCTGGGATGGGGGTAGGGGGCTGAGGTTATTGTGCTGGAATGTTAACGGGTTGGGGGATAGGATATAACGTGGTGTAGTGCTGCAGCTATTGAGACGCCTCTCCCCTGATGTAGTGTTACTGCAAGAGACACATCTGATTAGAAATACATGCCACGCCATGAATAGGCGAGGTTATCGTCTCCTGGTACATTCTGGATTTACTACTGGTTCTAGGGGGGTATGTATCCTAGTCAGGGGTTCCCTCCCCTGGAGGTTGACGATATAATCCTTGACGACAGCGGGCGCTACGCTGCTTTAATTGGTAGATGGGAGGGGAAGACTGTCTCTCTGCTTTCTGTTTATGTTCCTCCTAGTCTACAGACTACGACCTTCGCTGATTTGGGGAGAGTAATTTTGGGGCTTCCTGAAGGCATCCTGGTGATGGGGGGAGATTTTAATTCCGTTGTTTCCGGTAGGGAGGACCGTTACCCCCCCAGGGATCTCACGAGATCACAGTCTTGGTTGGGAGGCTTTCTAGAAACGCTGGGTCTGGTAGATTGTTGGAGGCTGCTGCATCCGGGTCAGGCGCAATATACCTTCCACTCTGGTGCTCTCGGCAGTCTCTCTAGACTTGATTATGTCCTGATGCAGGCGGCGCAGGCATCTTCAGTCAGGGAGGTCAGACATCTGGCTAGGGGTATCTCAGATCACTCCCCACTGTGGCTTCTGATGGATACGAAGATGGGGGCCGAGGGTCGAGTGGCCCCGATCAATCCTTGGTAGCTCCGTGACCCCAAGACCCGGGCGGAGTTGATCAGGTCTCTGGATCATTATTTTGCCGAGAATGTGGGGTCTGTGTCCTCTTCTGTTTCGCTGTGGGAGGCTTTCAAGACGGTCATCCGTGGCCAGGCGCTGCCGTTGATAGCTGGCGCCAAGAAAAGCAAAAATGAGGCGGTAGTCCACCTTGAGACTGAAATAGCTGAGTTGGAAAGGGATTTGGAATTGGGCAGCACTCCCGACAAGCTTCATCTCCTCAGTCTCAAACAACTTGACTATAGGGAGTTGGTAACAGATGCCGCTAAAGTTATGAGTAGAGAGCAGCAGGGACGTTTATATGGGAGATAAGGCGGGGAAATTGATTGCTTGGTTGGATAGAAAGGAGAGGGCGAGTCGTGTAGTCCCTGTGGTTGAGAGAGTGGATGGAGTGAGAGTGACTGATCCTGCTGAGATTGTAGAGTGTTTTGCGGAATATTTTCAAAAAGTGTATTCCCCAGTATCCGACAGACCAGAGGAAGACTCGCATCTGCTGTTGCGAGACATTGCATTGCCTCGCCTGTCGGACTCAGACAGGGAACTGATGGACGCAGCACTTTCTGTTGACGAGGTGGCTGCTGCTATTCGCTCGGTACGCTCGGGAAAAGCTATGGGCCCTAATGGTCTCCCCATCGAGCTTTACAAGTTGCGTCCTGACAAAATGGGGCCGTATCTTCGTTCTATGTTCCTGGAGTCACGAGACATTGGCTCCCTCCCTTGTGATCAGCGACTTGCGACCATTGTGGTTATCCATAAGGAGGGGAAGCCGCGGGATCGCTGTGCTTCCTATGGGCCTATTTCGCTTCTGAATGCGGAGCCCAAGATCCTCGCAAAATTGCTGGCAAACCGTTTGATAAAGGTGATTAGCCACTTGATCCATCCGGATCAGTCCGGTTTCATTCCACATCGTAATACAGCATTGAACTTGCGGCGCGTACATGGCGTTCTTGCGCGAGCAGCGTCATTGCGTGAACCGGCCATCTTGGCTTCCTTAGACGCTACGATGGCCTTTGATACGTTGGAATGGCCATATCTCTGGGCCGCTCTTGCAAAGTTCGGTTTTGGTCCTGGTTTCATTGGCTGGGTGAAACTTTTGTACGAGGAACCATTGGCTCAGATTGTGGTGAATGGTCGGGTTTCTAAATCTTTTCTTCTTGGAAGGGGTACACGGCAGGGTGTCCGCTGTCCCCGCTTCTTTTTGCCCTCGCCTTAGAACCCCTGGCTGCTTGGCTGCGGTGGGAGCCATCAATGTGGGGTATTCGGTGGACCCCGGATTTTGAGGACCGGATATCACTATATGCAGACGATATCCTGTTGTATCTTACGCCGCTGATTGTATTGTTTGATGTGCTGAACTCGTTCGGGAGAAACTCTGGTCTTGTGATTAACTGGTCTAAGTCCTGTATTTATGTACTCTCAGGCGACTCTCCTTCTTAGCCGCGTGGTTGTCCCATACAAGTGGCGCAGACGGGATTTAAATATTTGGGGATCTTCATCGCCTTGGACCCTGTGGTCCGTTATGATCGTAATTTACTTCCCCCGCTCCAACGATTGAAATCCGATGTTGCGGCCTGGTGCAGACTGCCATTGTCCCTTCTTGGGAGTGCAGCTCTTTTTAAAAAGATGTCTTTGCCGCGGTTTTTATACGCGCTGCAGAACACACTTGATGTCATTCCGGCGAGCTATTTTCGGGAAGTGGAGAGTTTGCAGAGGCAATTGATATGGGGCGGGCGTTCGCCTATCGCCCTCGCCAGGTTGACGCTTCCCTGGTATGATGGTGGTATTGCGCTTCCGGATATAAGGCAATACTATTGGGCTTCCCAGCTGGGAGCGATTAATCACGGAATGTACGGTCCTGCGTCAAATCCTGCATTTGAAATGGATAAGTGGCTGCTGCCGGGTGGCGACTATAACAGGGCGCTCTACACTAAATCTGCTGGGAAGAAACTTTCGGGACCTACTAAGATAGCTGTACGGGTGTGGCAATGTGCTAATGTGGCAGTGGGATGGAGAGATCGACTGACTCGAGCGACTCCGCTCTATGCGTCTGATAGACTGGGCAGCCTGTGGAAGACGAAAGGTTTCGAGAAGTGGGATATGATTGGTATCTGCAGGGTGAGTGATATCTGGGCTAAAGATAGGGTTAAGACCTTTGAGGAGTTGAAAGTAGAATACGAGTTGAGTGATAAGGAATTCTTCCGTTATGCGCAGATTCGCCACGTGCTGAATTTGGTTTTTACTGCAGGTATTGCTATCCCGGAATCATCCCCGCTTGAAGATCGGGTGCTTGATGGTTACGTTCCCGACAGCACTATTTCCTTGATATACAAGAAATTGATTAATGATCGCGTTGATTTGTTGGCCCAACTTAGAGAGGTGTGGACTAGTGATGGCTTGGAGTTGGATGACGAGGACTGGCAGTCGGCGATATCCTCGCCGAAGGAGGTCACGATTCCGGCTCGTCTCCGACTCGTACAGCTTAAGATCCTGCACCGGATTTATGTGACCGGCCCTCGCCTGATTCGTATGGGATATTCTGTGGAAGGGTTGTGTAAGCGTGGATGCGGTTTAACTGGTACTTTCCTCCACATAATTTGGGAATGTCCGAAAGTGGTGCGGTTCTGGAGTCGAGTGCATGCCGTGATGGAAGAGGTCACAGGTATTGCCCTGTTGCCTGAAGCCAGGCGTTGCTTGCTGAATGTTTGGGAACCGACTGATTATGATGTGGCGCAGACTCAGTGGGGGACCCTCGGGAATATGGTTGCCAAGAGAGATATCGTGCAGTTTTGGGGCGCCCAGAGACCGCCCATGGTCTTGGCATGGAAGGAGAATATGGACTGGTGTATGTTTAGAGAGAAGACGGTGTATGTGGCCCGCAGCAGACCTAAAAAGTGGGGTAAAATCTGGGGCCAATGGAACTCCTACCTGGGTGATATATGTACACCTCCCCTTACGGATGCTCCAGATGTTCCGTCTTCCCCCTGACCCGACATTCCTAATTATGTTTCAGCTTTACTGTTTTATGACTGAATTTCCCCCTGCTCCCCCCCTCTTGCACTGATGATTTGTATCAAATTGTAATGCACTTCTCTCCTCTTTGAGCGCTTACCCACCTGTACTTACTTTTATTGCCTTGTTTGTTTTATGTTTATTTCATAATAAAAAGAAACATTAAAAAAAACTGCACTACCAGCTGCATTGCTATGCCTGAGACATATTTTAAAGGGCCACTTTAGTGGGTGACACAATGAATGTAGCAGGCTCAGTAGTATCATTGAATGTACAGGCACATGTAGTACCATTACTTGGGACTTACAAGCAAAGTAAATTTACCAATCAGGTAGATGCCAGTTGTACCACATGTTAGGGAGAGAGCTCAAGCACTTTGGTACTGGTTAGCAATGGAAAAGTGCAGAATCCTAATGCCAACAAAAACAGGTTCAGCAACAGAAAGCATAACATCTGGGGGAGACCTTGCAAAAATGGCCAAGTCATAAAAAGACAAAATCAAGGCTGGTAGTGATAGAAAAAAGTTATGAATATACAAAGAATCACAAAGCATTTCAGGAACAAAAAACACAAGGTTAATCAAATGGCATATATAATATTAAAGACTGTAACACTGAGCCTAGATATAGACATAAGAATACAACTGCAAAAGCAGATCATTTGGATTTAAAAACTGGACATACTAAAGCCCAGAAGGTTCTCTGATTAGTCAGAGATGGCATGTTTTTAAGAACATAACAACCACTCATATAACTATGATATTTATTACTACTGTCACAATGGTGCACCGAAGATCAGCTAAAATTTGAGGATTGTTAAAGATTATCTGCATAATGATATTGTAAACTGTTCGAAAAAATATACTAATAATGCTCTACAGTCTAGATACTAAGAATAGAAAGTTGTAAAGGTTGTCAACCTAATTTACAATGCACCCTTTGTAACACAAAAGTGTAAAGTTATGATTGCTATCATGAAAAAAATAATATATATATATATATTCACAAAATGCACATAAATTCTTGTGACATAAAACACTAAACTGGATTTTGGATCCTACCGGAGAGATGTACTTTTCTACACTTTTTGGTGGCCATGGACAAACATACACAGTAGGAATATCATGGTTATCACTAGACCCGAGAAAAGGGGGATGGACAACAAAGAGAAACTGACAATGGATATCACCACTCGGACTCATCACTGCTGGGTGCAGATGTCTATTCTGCTGGTCCTACGGTCTGCTGGATCAACATTTATGTATAAAATAAGATTATTATATTTAGAACCATCTCTATGTATCTTAGAGTTATCAATCATTTGAAGTAAAAATTACATACCTTTAGATTATATCTATACCAAAGATTTTCTTTGCCATTGATTGGACACTGACATTCCTTACACTCAAATATAGAAAATATCTAAGTAATGAATAACTTTTGGCATTACCATAATATCAATCCTTTCCCTTCCAAATGTAATTGCCTTCTGCTTTTGTCGGTATGCACTGTCTGATTCCAATATACATTCACATGTATTCCAGGCACTAACACTTGAGATGCACTGTTAAACTTCCCTTCCCCTATATGAATTAGGCACCTGTGAAACTGAAGTATTGAGCTTAAATATATATTTAACACAGATCTTACAGTGCCCCCTAAAACCCCCCATCTTTTAGGTGTGTCTCTGGGAGTGCATGGATTCTTGACATTAAAGTCACTTAGCAGATGAAAGGCATGAAGAATAGAAGCCTCTTCACATGAATGCTTCACAGCAGTGTATGCCTTCCAATCTAGGCGTTTTTGCTATTGTTTTATAGCATTTCTTGCATTTAGAATATTTTGCCATTCATTCTATTTAACAACATTAACTTGAACTCTTACAAGATTTGGAAACAGGTACAATTTTAGCTGTAAAGTAAATGGATGCAGAATCTTTTCAATACAAAATGGTCTAATACAAAACGGACCAACAAACTTGGATGTAACCTATAGGATTTTTTCTAATGCAAATTCTTTCGAGTGATGGTGCAGATCCTAAATAAGTTATCTCGTTAATAATATGAAATATGTTGTAAAAATATTAACTTTTAATTGTTATGGGTACTATTTTAGCAAGAATGTGTGTCCAAAATGATTTCTTTCATATTTAAAACAATATTTATGTCAAATATTTGTATAATATTGATGTGGAACTAGTAAATATTGGTGTACAACTTTCTAAATAATATAATACAAACATTTCAATTAATTTAACTATTTAAAAAATATTTAGTTTTATTATCACTGATATTATTTTTTTTAAACTAAATTAGGTTAAACAACTTATTTTCAATTAACAAATAAAAATGTAATACATTTGTGTGAAATTTAAATGATTGTTAAAAAAATGTTTTCAAATGTTATATTTTGGGGATTGTATGCACGTATATAGGATTGGTTCTAATATGAAATTAAAGGTATCAAAATAATAATGGAAATAATAAAGGGAATATATTTTAATTATCAATTGTGACACAAATGCTTGACCTTACAACAAGGTCTGTAAGCCTGGAGTAAGAAGAGTGAATATGCCCCATTCCCAAACTAAATACATTTTCCTAAGTATGAGCAGAACTGAATTAGAATATAATATATGCACACTACGATTATATGCCCTGTTCCATAGGTCTGTCGAACTGGAGTTAGTATAGCAAATTTGGCGCTCATAAATAAATGCATTTGCCCGAGTTAGAATAGTAATTATGCCCCACCCAATTAAATCCACTTTCCCCAGGATAGTGAAACTGATGTTAGAATAGCAATTTTGACACCCACAAATGTATAGCCATAACCCAATGTTGGTAGCCCTGAAGTTAGCAACTGTAACCCCCAATTAGATACATTTTCTACAATGTAGGCCTAGAGTTAGAATAGTCAATCAATCAATCAATCAATACATTTGTAGAGCGCGCTACTCACCCCTGTGAGGGTCTCAAGGCGCTGGGGGGGTGCTGCTACTGCTCAAAGAGCCAGGTCTTGAGTAACTTCCTGAAGGTTAGTAGGTCTTCGGTCTGCCGCAGGAGGATGGGGAGGGTGTTCCAGGATTTGGCGGCGAGGTAGGAGAAAGATCTGCAACCGGTGGTCGCTCTTCGGATGCGGGGGATGGTAGCCAGGGCGCGGTCAGCAAAGCGAAGCTGGCGGTTCAGGGTGTGGAAGGTGAGTCCTCTGTTGAGGTATGCTGTTGAGGAGTGCCTTGTGAGCGTGGGTGAGGAGCTTGAAGGTGATCCTCTTGTTGATGGGGAGCCAGTGCAGGTGTCTTAGGTGAGGTGTGATGTTGCTGTGGCAAGGGATGTCGAGGATCAGGCGTGCAGAGCCGTTCTGTATGCATTGCAGTCGTTTCAGCACTTTGACTGGGGCTCCCGCATAGAGGGCGTTTCCGTAGTCCAGCCAGCTGCTGACGAGGGCCTGGGTGACCGTTTTTCTTGTGTCGGTGGGGATCCACCTGTAGATCTTTCGGAGCATGCAGAGGGTGTTGAAACAGGAGGACGAGATGGCGTTGACTTGCTTGGTCATGGAGAGTGTTGAGTCGAGGATGAATCCCAGGTCGCGTGAGTGGTCGGTGCGGTTCCCAGGGCAGTCGGCCACCAGGAGTCGTCCCAGGCTGAGGGGGTGGAGCCAAGAATGAGGACCTCTGTCTTGTCTGGGTTCAGCTTCAGACGGCTGTTCTACATCCATTCAGTGACGGCTTTTATTCCTTCGTGGAGGTTGGTTTTGGCAGTGAGGGGGTCCTTGGTGAGGGAGAGGATCAGCTGTGTGTCGTCAATGTAGGAGATGACGTTGAGGTTGTGTAGTCTGGCGACGTGGGCGAGCGGGGCCATGTAGATGTTGAACAATGTCAGGCTGAGGGATGATCCTTGGGGTACGCTGCAGATGGTCTTGGAGGCTTCGGATCGGATGGGGGAGGCGGACGCTCTGTGTTTTGCCGGAGAGGAAAGAGGTAGTCCAGTCCAGTGCTATGCCTCGGCCTCTTTCATCATGGAGGCAAGTGCGTAGGGTGCAGTGGCAGACAGTGTCGAAGGCGGCTGACAGGTCCAGAAGGATGAGGGCCACGGTCTCGCCGTTGTCCAGTAGAGCCCTGATGTCATCAGTGGCGGCGATGAGGGCAGTTTCGGTGCTGTAGTTGCTGCGGAACCCGTACTGGGACGGGTCCAGGGTGTTGTTCTCCTCAAGGTAACGGGTCAGCTGTTTGTTGAAGGTGTTTTCGATGACCTTCGCCGGGAACGGAAGCAGGGAGATGGGCTGGAGGAAGTTCTTGAGGTCTCTCGGGTCTATCTTGGGTTTCTTGAGCAAGGCGTTGATCTCGGCTTGCTTCCAGCTCTCCAGGAAGGTCACGGTCTCGAAGGAGATGTTGATGGCCTGGCGGAGATGGGGTGCGATGGTGGCGCTGGCCTTGTTGAAGATGTGGTTGGGGGAAAGGGTCTGACGGGGAGCTGGAGTAGATGGTGCTTATGATTTTGATGGTGTTGTCATCGTTGATGTTAGTCCTGGCGAGCAGGAGGTCACTGTGGGTGGTGGCCTTGGGGTCTGAGGTGTCATTGGGTGCCGTGGTGTTCTGGTTGTCAAAGCTGTCGTGGATGTCTGCGATCTTGCGGTGGAAGAAAGAGGCAAGGGAGTTGCAGAGGTCTTGCGATGGTGGGATGTCGTTGGTGTTGGAGCTGGAGTTGGTATAGTAAATATACCGCTTCCCCTCCCTGCTCCCTCCAATACAGTGATTATAAAACTGGAGTTGGAATAGTGAATACAGCTTCCGCAATTATATACAAACTCCCCATATATTAGTTGGATGGGAGTTAAAATAAAAAAGTTGTCTCCCTTACCCCCACTTATATACACCTTCTCTATTGTTTGTAGGACTATAGTAAGATTAGTCATTTTACCCCGCCAAATACATGAACTTTCCCACATGTGTTTAAGCCTGGAATCATAAATGTCCACAGTATATGACCCTTTCCCAATATTAGTGGCACTGAAGTTAGAATAGTACCCTTGACAACTACAAATGTATGCAATTACCCCAAAGTGTGTAGAAAAGTAAATCCAATCCTCTTTTGATACAAGACTTGACATCTTAAATATTGTTTGACGCATTGATTCAGTCTCTCAGCCTGGCTGACTCTCTCAGCCTGGCCAGTCTGAGAGAGATAACAAGTAGACAGACTAGCTTATGTATCTAATTCTTTACATGCAGCAGAATACTCTCTAAGGTGAATTGGGGACCATATCAGTAATTCAAACTTGTGCAATATCATGCAGGTGTTGATAAGATGTACACATATTAGTGCTATCTCTTTTGAAGTAGAAGGGGCCTGGTAATGAGATAAAATTACCCATTTCACTTACATGGTCTACAACCACAAAAATTACAGTGCAGTTGTGACACTGTATGCCATAGTAAAAGGAATATGGGAATCCTTTATTGAGCTCATAAGGAGCATGTTTGAACGTATTCAGGGCTACTCACAATCAGGGCTACTCACAAAGGTAAATTACACCTTTAAGTAATTTACAACTGTAATTTACTCCTACACTTTTGAGTACCTTTACTACTTTCAGCTAATCATAAAATCATGCAACACTACTTTGGAGATTCTACATTGTAAAGTATGGGCAACAGTTAAAAAATATTTTTTTAACTTGAACAAAAAAAAGAATAAAGATATTTTTATGCTAAATAGTATTGTAAATTCATTCTATATATTTATTTTGGACGTAGTCTAAAAGGAAAAAAGGGCGCACCAACATTCACATAATTTTTAAATTTCAATTAAATCTTTAATTAACATATTTAAGTTTAAATTAAAATATACATTTCAATCTAAAGTAAAAAAATAGTTTTGTATGCATTAATAATTATTGAAAGTGGTCTATGGAATTACTTAAACCTAGTTTAATTATATTTTCTTAAAATGTAATCTTACACTAATTTTTAAATGCAATAAAGATTACAGGGAAACATCCTTTACAACACGACTTTTACCACGCAGTGCTATTACAACGCAGGTTTTACAACGAAAACCATTACAACGCATTGCGCTGGGGGGCGCTCTAGGATAGGGAATAGATTTAATTTACTATCCAACACCGTCCCTAGTGTCCACGGGGACTGGAGTTGGAATAGTAAATTAAACTATTCACTATCCAGCACCCCAAAGCGCTATGCCTTGTAATGGTATGCGTTGTAAAAACTGCGTTGTAACGGCATGCGTGGTAAAAGCATGCGTTGTAACGTCATACATCCAAGATTACAATATGTTATAATTAAATGACACATGTATTATTTTTAAATTGCTTAACAAAACATTACATTTATTTTTATTTTTAACTCTTTTAAATAATGTAATTTAATTTAAGATTATTTCCTATGGGGTTTGATTTTGAGTCCCTACATAAATCATTTTATATGGGATGGTGGGCGAGGACTATTGGTTGGCCATGTGTGGTAGTTGACTTGCCTTCAACTCTGAGCTGAAATAAGTTGCTAATGTTTTGGGTCCCTTTTTGGCTGTAGTAACTTTAGAAGTGCAGTTTGTGAGTAGAAATGGTCTTACTCTTTTGTGGGTGGGTGCACGTTCCTCCCTAAACCTCTCCTTAACCTTCCCTTTAACCCTGACTTACTTCCCACTAAACCATACCTGTTTTGCAGTAGGTATGCTCCATTTTTCAACCAATTCAAAGGTCCCTACTGCATTTACTACTATGGGCCCGATTCCGATCCTGGTCAGAAAACCCTCCGTATTGCTCGGATCCGGAGGGCTTTCCGACCGGCTGGTGCTCTGGGGCTTCGAGCGCCCGAGTACGATGCGAGTGTGCGCTGACAGACTCGGGTCGCTCGGAGCCCCAGTGAAGTCAATGGAAGCCTGTTGTACATCGCGCACATAGGCTGCCATTGACGAAAAAGGTATGTTGCGGAAATGGGCGCTCCCTGTTGTGGGGACGCGTCGGTGACACCCGCAACATACAGGCATGGGTGAGGGGGACCCCTGGGTCTCCCTGCTGTCTGAGTCATAGGGCCCCAGGTGAAGGGGGGTTCCGCGCGGACCCCCGAAGTATGCGTCCCAGAGCTTTTTTGAGCCAGAGGCTCCGACTCGCACTGGCTGCTCACAACGCGCATTGCAGTTGGCCGGCCGGTAATCGAACGCATTACGTCGTATGCGTCGGACATCTGTGAACCCCTCGGAAAGCATCGCTGAAGGGTATGAGTCGGTCGGGCAGCGAGGCGATTATCGCATTGTACTTGCTCGCTCGTACAGCTGTAGGAGTCACACGGAAATCACACGTTCGACTCAAACTCCCTACTGGCGGATGCCGCTAACAGCCCTTCCGAGCGAGATCGGAAACGGCCCCTATGTAGTAATGAAATGAAATGAAATGAAATTTGATTTATAAAGCGCATGGCTGCCTGAGAGCGTCCCAGCGCTGCAGAACAAAGAGCAAACCTAAAGAGGGTACCGTTAATTAGGGATCATTGGGAAAAAGAAAAGTTTTAAGCAGCTTCGGAAACTTCAGATAGCTAAATTCAGTAAACTTACATACGTAAAGATAGAAGGGACAGGAGAGGTGGAGGTTGAGATTTACACTTGTAGACTTGTCCATAGGATTTTGTAGTACTTTGGTATTAGAAACATACTACAAAATGAAGTTTGTGAATATGCCCCACTGTGTTAATATGGTTGCACAAGTTACTATGAGATAGCAACCTTGTGATCAGAGATGTAGGGTGAGACAAAAGTTATGGGAATTCTCACCTACAAACATTCATATAGGTAACTGCCAGATTAAGTTTATGATATGAAAATATGAATTAGAAGCACATCACAACACATATATACTCTATTATAAATTGATGAAGACGTATGTAATAAAATCAAACAATTTTTATAATGCATTTGAAATACATGATCAAGGGCTTTTGGCCATTAAAGAATAGTGGGTTGGTGCGTGCTACACTTGGCATCTACGAAAACAATGTGGAAACATGAATCATTAAGGTTTCTTTACCTTCTTCCACAACATACTAGGATTTAAATGAAAACTGTATTAACACCTAGTATCATCATAAGCCACCATTCGGATTGATATATAGCCTCTAGAAAACAAGCACCAATCACAAAAGTAAAAAAAGTGAAAATGCTAATGTATTGGTTGAAGCCAAACCCTGTCAGTGGTAGACACTTCTAAAAACTAGTTACCCACCTATACAACAGAGGGTTAGAAGAGCAGAGCGTTTTGTGTTATTCCGGAACAGCTCCAACTCTTTCCATATATTAACGTCTTGTGTCTGCTTTCCTGTGTATAATAAAGGCACTTTCTATTTAGCTGTGGTTGGCTATACCTATATGCATCAGGGAGTCTTAACGTTCTGTCAGACACAAGTGAGGCACTGGAACCCCAATAATGATGATCATAAGCCAGCGTTAGAATAATTGTGTATCCTATAGAAAACAAAAATAAATCTTTATACTGACAAAAGTAAATATACAAATTTGAAACCACGTCCTCACTCTAGCCTGCTGTACTGACAACAAAGCAGTCATGTTTTTTGCCGTTGTTCTGTCCCACTTTTAACAAAAGGATCCATGTTGCATGAAGCACTTGTATCTAACTTGAGAGGGACTCGTAGCAAGTTGTGCAGCTGCAGCTTTGTGAAAGATTTTTCAAGCACTTGCATCTGACTCCAGATGGACATCTAATAGAGCCTTCCCGTGTAGAGAAGCTTTGTGAAAGACGTCAGGCATTTGTATCTGACGCAAGAGTGCCATCTAGTAAAGCTTTGCAGTACTGCAGCTTTTCAAGCACTTGTCTTTCACTCGGAGGGACTTTCCTGCTCTACGATAAGCCAAACCTATTGGCGTCGCAGATGCTTAAGTTCTGGCCTAGAACCCCAACACCCCGAATAAAACACATACACGTTCAGTCAAATTTGAGTGATGGTATTTTACTTGCGCACACATGCCTCAAATGGAGCCCACCAGTGCCAAGGCTAATTGTACTTTGTATTTACCAGTGACCGATGATACCTCCGTTTATTAGAGTGTCTTCACCTTGTTCCACAGCAAAACAGACTCTCAGTGAAAGGAACGTTAACAACTATTATCAGCAGAAGTCAGCATTGCCATATTGATTTAGACATTAGAAAACAAGCACACTGCTTTCGAAAGCAAAAGTGAAAAAGCTAATTTACATGATGAATCATGCCACTCAGCGGTGGACAATTCTATTAACAGCCTTACCAACTGCAGTGTGGCACAGCATGAGCTTTTGTACTGAGATAACTTTACCAATTTTCACTTCTTGCATCTTCAAACATCAAAACAGTTGTCTGTGTTGGGCATAATGAAGAGTCGCTCTTTGGAAGACAAAAGAGAAACTGTCACCCTCTTTGTGCAATGTGGCTTACTGGCTGTTGAAACAACCCAATGGCAGAAGCCCTTACACTGGCCTGCAGTGTGAGGCGTGGTGTGATGTTCATCATGTAGTTAGTTAATCTATCTGGTCATGGAAGAAGAATATCTAGGTTTGACTCTTGCTTGGAACCCATTCATGGAAGATGTTTCTTCACAGCACTCATCAGGGACGTAATTAGAGCCACATTTCAGGAAGGTGGGGGTGGGGGGCGGATGGGTGCTACTTAAAATTTCGGGGGGGGGGGCTAATTCATCCATCAATAGTCAGAGTGGAGATGCAGGGGCTCTAAGAAGGGGTGAAAAAACAACAAAGCCTCGTTAACAAGTAAATGGTCTTTGAAAGACCTGTGAGGTCCTCAGGTGCAGCTGTGTGTGCCCGGGAAGCTGTCTCAGCCCGAGCCGACACACACGACGGGGGGGCTGAAGCCCTTTCAGCCCAATGGGCACTGCGCGCCTGGCACTCATCGTCCACTCTTGCGCTCACTGCCAGTTAGAGGAGAAAATAAAATACACTGCATTTTGTACGAGATGAGATCAGCCATCTTGAATTCAACAAGCCTGCCTAGCTATCAAATGTAGCAATGCCTGATGCAGAGAAGCCATTTAGAAACTATCTGGAAGTGTTTTGTTTTTCTTTTCACTCTCCATCTACTTTGTTCAGAATGTTGCTATAAAACATAGAGCATTTTGAATCAGGCCACAGTGGCTTTCAGAAGTGCACCTGTGTTTATACTCAATTTGAATTAAATGTAAACTAAACACTGCCTATTGATGTAAAGTTGCCTTCAAATGGAATGGAGAAGTGTGGCTCACTGGTTAGAGGAGGCAGACCCTGAAGCAGAGGTCAGACCCGGGACCAGGGTTCAATTCCCGACGTGGCAGGGTCTTGAGCCCAAATGTCCACGGACTCGATAATTCTCGCTTCGGTGCCTACTCGAATCACGGGTTCACACTCTGCAACTCTGGGCAGTAGCTTGCTTAATCTCCACTACGGCCCCCCGCGGCGGGATGCCTGGCTTTCACCTTGGGGATGCCCAGTACGGGTTATCTCACAGGGAAAAGCCAGGACGGGTTCCCAAAGCAAGCGCCTTGAGACCTTGCAGTGTAAGGTGTTATATAAGAACCTTTGACATGACATGACAAATCGAAATGCATACTAAACCCAACTCCGAGCAGCTATCTGCGTCAAATTATATGCAATGGTGCCATGCCCTTTTGAGATTTTTCTACTTGTGGGAAAAGCAAAATCGGTGAATCTATGAGGATTCTTGGGCTTATCAAACAGAGGCCATGCTCCTTGCTTCATACGCATCTGAACACCATGCAACTACTTGTCTCATCCCGGAACAGTCCTGCCAAACTTAAAATCTCAGAGGTTAGCTGACTACAAGACCCCTGTATGGTAAGGTGAAGCGTGGAAGCCACCAGTAGCCAATGCTCAGCGCCCTAGCAAATAAAGGTGCTTGGTCTGTGCTTCAGCATTCATGCGTGTGCTTCTCCTTAACCACTGGGGCCATTGATCCCGAAAGCGTCAGTCTCTTCGGAAGTTCGCAACCTGCTAGCTTCACTCCTCACTCTTGGCATTCTTCTGGAGCGTGGTGTGTGTAGTGTCTGGCTGGACACATTGTAGTGTTCCGCCTGCTTGTAACCCACACTATTCACCCACCCATCACAGGCGTCACCGGTCAGGTGAGCCTGTTAATAAAAGTGGTGGAATCCAAACAGTAGTTCAAGTACAACATCTAGGTGAGAAGGCATTTGAAACAAAAGGAGCTAAATCCTAAGAGAATTTAGTTAAAAGAGAGAAAAGAGAAAGTCCAGAGGATAGTGCTGACCAACTAATGAAACACCCAAAACCCATGTCCAGTTAATCACTTTTTAGATCTGTAAAATGTATTATCCAAATTATTTTTTTATACATAAAACAATAATGGCACTCACAAGATTACACAAACAATGTTACAATTATAAACTGTGACATGTGTAAACAAAGAAAAAGTGGCTGAGGAAAAACTACAAAGACATGGTTCAAAACAAAACAGAAACACACAACAAAATATGTATCCTCTTCATTTAAGGCCACATATTAGCGTTGAAGGTGTTTCAACCCGTAATTAATTAAAGGGTCATCATCAGGACAGAAAATCAAACATTAGAGCGTCTACTAGATATCAATAAAATATCTGTAATAAAATATATTCATGGGTATCAGAAGACTGATATTATAAATGACCAAAAGCGAAATAAAGGAAGCCCGAAAACGTAAACAGCTGAGTATGTGATATACCCGATGAACAGAAAAAACAACAGTGATAAAAGTGCATATCACCAAAGAGTGGAATGAAAAAATAAAAAATGAGAAATGACTGCAATAGATATAGCTCAAAATAAACGCAGAGAGTAATTTGGTCCCAAAAAATAACCTGCATTAGCAAAAGTAAGTACTCCAAGAGGGAGGTGCATCAAGCACGCAACCTTCAAAACAGCTCTGTTGCAATGCAAACAGAGAAAAATGAATATAAGGCCATAGTTCAATGTGTGAAGGAGGGAAGAATGGGATTGACTGTATATGGACCTACCTATAGGCAATATTAATGCCACATAGGAAGTAATTAATACTGGTCCTGCAGTCCTTAATCGCCAGGGATATGAAAATGTTGGGATCTAGTGGAGATAGGAACACAAGTTGGGAAAATGATAAGAATGCCAAATTATCCACTCATGGATACAACAGATATAAAAATTTAATAAACAAAATTCATAATGTACCAATTCGTAAGTTCAGAAAATCCACCGGTCATGCTGGTAATAGAAAACAAGGAAGTATGCTCATATAAACTGTAAAGGTGAAAGAAGGGGGAATGCAAATCAAAGCAAAACCCACACATCCGCAAAGCAACATATGGGGTCACCAGCAAGAAGTATAAATATACAGTAAGTGAAAGTAACTCATATTGAGCATGCTATGTAAATACAGCAGCTATAAGCAAGGCAACATAGTGCAACAATAAAGTGCGTGATAGTAGAATGGCAAAATAAACTATACAACATATCTTCGTGAAAGAAGAGAGAAACCTTGCAGACTTGGAAAACAGAATTGAAACTCCTGCAAAAGACATGCGTGGGAGTGATATTGTCAATAGCTGGTGTCACACATGCTGTATTACTTAGATAAAAAAAACGGGCCGGTACAGTGCTCAAGGTGTAGCTACCATCATTCGGGAGAAGCTAAACAAATAAAAGTCTATTGACTGAAGAGGGCACCATAATGTTGCTATCTATAGGTTTGCCTACAACTAAAGCAATTAGGCAAGGGATTACGCTAAAAAACTGCCCGAGGAGGCCAAACGGGGGGGGGGGGAGATAGGGGTGTGTAGGGGAAAGGGAGAGGAAAGGACAGGGAGAAAGGCGCAACTTCCAAATTGGCACCGCTTCGTTTCACCCGCATACCGGTCCAGATCGCCGCCTCCGCCAAAATCGGAAGGTGGAAGATGGCACAGACGGGGCACAATTATAGCGTCTGATGCATGGCTATCAAAAGAGGACTGCGTCGTGAATAACGCTAGGGCTGCAATATTTTAACAGAACGCGCCGAGCGTGATACAGTGATACACAGTCAAAAAACTGAAATAAATCATAACTAGGATCTAAAATAAAAAAGTAAATAAGTCAACCATCAAGGCATCAGATCTAATTAAAAAAAACGAAATGGTAGCGACAAAGCAAAATTGAGGAGTGCGGCGGTCATATTTGAAAAGTAAAAGAAAAGGGATATAGAATTGCGTCTGCCACATTAAACCAGTGGTGAAGATGAGAGACTTAACTAAGAAATAAATGGCATCCCAGCAATAAAAGAATTTATGAGAAGTCAATAGGAACGAAGTGAAGACTAGTGAGAACTATTCGCCAGACCCATCTAATGTTTAGTGTTTTCCTTCTCTCTCCCACCCCCATCAGCTCTGTTCTCCACTCATTAGCGCTTGGACGCCCATCGGGCAGCAGTCGCGCTCTACAAATCACAATACAATACAATACAATACAAGAACGATCAAGGCTCATTCTTGCAAGAATTGTAGTAATGACATCATGGCTTATATCGCAGCAGAATAGCAATTCACAAATTAAAAAATAACAAAGAGAGAATGAAAACGTGAATATCGAAAGAAATAAACGATTAAATAAAGTCGGTAAAGTGAAAAGTAAAATAATAATAGTAATTGGAGCCCAAAGGAAAAAGTGGCAAAGATTGAAAAATTAAAAAGCTCAGTTGGAGTGAATCCTTTCAAATAAAGAAAGTTGAACTATAAACAATTCAAAATACAATTATGAATCAAACATGCATAGAGATAATACACATTTTTCTGTGCAGTCCGTACAAGATATATATTAATTTAACCGTACAGAAAGTTGAACTGTGAACAATTCAGAACACAATTTAACCGTACAGAAAGTTGAACTGTGAACAATTCAGAACACAATTATAAATGAAACAAACATTTAAGTAATAGAAATTTCATATACAGTTCATACAAGATGTGTACTATTTAAAAATTGTGTAACTCAAAATAAACAAAAGCAATGGTAATTTGACCAAAGACAAACATGTCCAAATCATGCCAGCCGAGCTTAGGCTACATGCATGTGTCTCATTCATGAGAGAATTGGTCAGAATGAAAACGTAAATTGCCCATTTAGGCTTCCACATTTAAAAATCAGGTGGATGTCAATTGCAACCAATTGGTATGCATATAAATGTAATACATCCACTTGGGTATTGCTGTTAGTACAAGTGAATATAATAGAAAACATATTGTAATTCCAAAATCAATATATACAGAATAGAATCATAATAAATACATGAAAGACAATATAACAACCATACAGATAACATGTCACAATCAAATTACAGTCATGTGACAAAGGATTGTAATGCAAAAAGAAGGATTGGAGGACAGATTTTTAACCAGATACTACAGTAGTGCATTCCTCTAAAGTATTCAAGCCATTGTTAATACTGTCCCAATGGAAAATTGAGCGGCATTCCGTTGTATTCAGTAACAGAGCAATATCACCACCCCTGGGTGGCTTCATGATCATTTCGATCACCTGCCAACTTAAATCAGAAGGTGTATGATTATATTCAATGAAGTGGGCTACCAAAGGTGCATGTTCCTTTTTGCACCTTATGCGGCTTTTGTGTTGTGACAGTCTGGTTTTTATGCGTTGTGTCGTTTGTCCCACATAAATAAGTTGGCAAGGGCACCAAATGGCGTACACCACATTTTGCAAATCGCAATTAGTATGGCCACGCAGATAATAAGTTATGGTGTCATGTATAAACTGCTTGGTGTTGAAAGTAGAGTCACACATGAGACAATTCCCACAACGGTAGTGGCCCGAAATGTTTTTAGGACCCCACATTGTTGTCAGGTCAGGAGGGTCCGACATAGGTAAAGCTGCTTGGACCAAATGGTCACCGATATTTTTCCCTCTTTTGAAGGAGAAGAGAAGTAGGTCATTTGTAATACCAATAGCTTGGATAAGTGGCCAGTGCTTTTTCACAATTTTGGAAATTTTATTACTTTGAGTGCTAAAGGTAGTAACACATGGTATACAATCAAGAGTTTGAGGGGTACGTGGTGGAAGTAAAAATTTGCGATGGTTGTAGCAAGCTCTCTTCAAGGAGGGCGCTTGACAAGTTTCTTTGGATACCCTTGCTGTTCTAGTTTTTTGGCCAGAATATTTGCTTCCCAGAGATAGTTTACCCGAATTTGGCAGTTGTTTGTTTACTGGAATATTCTAGGAGAGTATTTTGTGCAGTTGGCTTGGTATAAAGTTTAGTTGCCAATTGCCCATCGTGGGGGATGATTGTTAGATCCAAAAAGTCCGCACTATCATTACTGGAATGGGAGGTGAAGTTGGATCAGGAGAACATGAATTCAACCACTCCAGAAAATCATTGAGAGTAGGTGTATCACCGGTCCAAATAAAGAAAACATAATTGATTTATCGCCAGTTGCGGATATTCAAAAAGTATGGATAGACAGCCTGATTGTAAATGTAGGCCTGCTCAAAGTTGTCCACATACAATATTGCAAAGTTTGTGGCTTAAGGAGTCCCCATGTTCCCTTGATTTTTTGTTCTTCTGCCCCTACTAGGATTTTCTGATGCCTACTAGGTATGAAAAGACTGGGAAACAGAAGGCGCCTGGTCGATGACTATATCCAAAGTAGAGGGCCCGCACTATCGCACGGACTAACTAGTTGTCCTTACGAGTAAAGTTATTGCTTTTTGTAAGGAAAACCCTCACCCACCGATGTTACCCCTTGGTGGCAGTGGCATGCTTAATCATTCGGTTCCTTCCCGTTCCGCTATGGGACGAGGCGTCCTGCTACCAGTAAATTACACAGGAGCACTGATTGATATGAAGCAGATGTTCCAAGTGAGTGATGGAGGGAGGAGTTTTATTTGTGGGTTAAAAGTACCTGTCTAGTGGCTGTATTTACTTTGTCAGCCCCAGTTGGCATGATTAAAATCTGGGAAAGATGTTAGGACGTATATGGTGGGTCGGGGTTAATGGCCCCACCTTCCTCTTAGTGTCTGGTCTTCATTTTCTGCCAACCTTCCCTGAGGCGTCGTCAGGACGGTATATTTCACTCCCTGAGTGCATTCCTTACATATTTATGAAGTGCATATCAATCACAAAATCTGCTTTAAAAATTAAATATATACATCTAATTGGTGTCTGTTCCTCTGCTTATTAAAAAAAAACGAAAAACGTAGTGCTCCATAGGTATGCGGATGGGAGGGCGGGCCTGTAGTCGCACTGTCAGAAAGGTCCCCGCCTGGCCCATTCACCTACTTAGCCGTCATCTGTTCCTGCATATTCAATCTGGTTCGTGATGCACGTGCACACAGCCAGCTGCCGTTCCTTGTTGTTTGTGGCTTAGCTACAGCTGCTTCGCGCAGTGCTGGTTACTTTCAGCCACTTTTCCAGTGCTTAATTTGTGACAAAAGAAGTGCCGGGGCTATTATTAGGCGGCAGCTTTAAAAAAATATTTTATTGTGTCAGCCTGCCTAAGAAAGATCACAGAAATCGTACAATTGGGGATTGCATGTTGTTTAAAGACAAACAGTTAGAAAATCTGCACTTGCATTTATATTATTTTTAAAGGAAACTTAACACGAAATGCAAATGGGCCCAGGAAGCGTGTGAATTTTTTTTTAAACAAAATCCAGAGACAATTTTGGAACGCGTGTCTGTAAGCAACTGTAGGTAACACACCACATGTTTGGTTTTTACACTGCGCTCAACGCAACATACACTCCAAATACCACTCAGTGCCACATAATTACACGATTCAGAAAAGGGGGTGGTGATGAACAGAGTGTCTGAATTAAGCAGACCACTCTTACCCAGTCCAAAGATCAGGGCTTGATCCATCACCGTTTTTTAGCTCACTGCACCATCCCAGCTCAGAACCTGGCTACATGCAAATTAGTCTGTTCCTGTCCCAGTGCATGATGGGAACAGGGCAAACCAAACTACCAAGCCAATTCTTATACTGGGAAGGAAACAAGCTTCCGGGGACCGGTTTCTGGCATTTCAGCCGTCGTCGGCCCGGCTGGCTTGAATCCTGATGGTGCAATGAGCAAGGGACTCACATCTGAGTATACCCTTCCACGCTTGTGGTGGACAAAATGATTCAGAAAAGGGGGTGGTGATGAACAGAGTGTCTGAATTAAGCAGACCACTCTTACCCAGTCCAAAGATCAGGGCTTGATCCATCACCGTTTTTTAGCTCACTGCACCATCCCAGCTCAGAACCTGGCTACATGCAAATTAGTCTGTTCCTGTCCCAGTGCATGATGGGAACAGGGCAAACCAAACTACCAAGCCAATTCTTATACTGGGAAGGAAACAAGCTTCCGGGGACCGGTTTCTGGCATTTCAGCCGTCGTCGGCCCGGCTGGCTTGAATCCTGATGGTGCAATGAGCAAGGGACTCACATCTGAGTATACCCTTCCACGCTTGTGGTGGACAAAATGATTCAGAAAAGGGGGTGGTGATGAACAGAGTGTCTGAATTAAGCAGACCACTCTTACCCAGTCCAAAGATCAGGGCTTGATCCATCACCGTTTTTTAGTTCACTGCACCATCCCAGCTCAGAACCTGGCTACATGCAAATTAGTCTGTTCCTGTCCCAGTGCACCACCCCCTTTTCTGAATCATTTTGTCCACCATAAGCGTGGAAGGGTATACTCAGACATGAGTCCCTTGCTCACTGCTCCATCAGGATTCAAGCAAGCCGGGCCGACGACGCCTGAAATGGCAGAAACCGGTCCCCGGAAGCTTGTCTCCTTTCTGGTGAAGAATTGGCTTGGTAGTTTGGTCTGCCCTGTTCCCATGATGCACTGGGCCAGGGACAGACTGATTTGCATATAGCCAGGTTCTGAGCTGGGATGGGGCAGTGAGCTAAATAACGGTGATGGATCAAGCCCTGATCTTTGGACTGGGTAAGAGTGGTCTGCTTAATTCAGACACTGTTCATCACCACCCCCTTTTCTGAATCATTTTGTCCACCATAAGCGTGGAAGGGTATACTCAGACATGAGTCCCTTGCTCACTGCTCCATCAGGATTCAAGCAAGCCGGGCCGACGACGCCTGAAATGGCAGAAACCGGTCCCCGGAAGCTTGTCTCCTTTCTGGTGAAGAATTGGCTTGGTAGTTTGGTCTGCCCTGTTCCCATGATGCACTGGGCCAGGGACAGACTGATTTGCATATAGCCAGGTTCTGAGCTGGGATGGGACAGTGAGCTAAATAACGGTGATGGATCAAGCCCTGATCTTTGGACTGGGTAAGAGTGGTCTGCTTAATTCAGACACTCTGTTCATCACCACCCCCTTTTCTGAATCATTTTGTCCACCATAAGCGTGGAAGGGTATACTCAGACATGAGTCCCTTGCTCACTGCTCCATCAGGATTCAAGCAAGCCGGGCCGACGATGCCTGAAATGGCAGAAACCGGTCCCCGGAAGCTTGTCTCCTTTCTGGTGAAGAATTGGCTTGGTAGTTTGGTCTGCCCTGTTCCCATGATGCACTGGGCCAGGGACAGACTGATTTGCATATAGCCAGGTTCTGAGCTGGGATGGGGCAGTGAGCTAAATAACGGTGATGGATCAAGCCCTGATCTTTGGACTGGGTAAGAGTGGTCTGACTAATTCAGACACTCTGTTCATCACCACCCCCTTTTCTGAATCATTTTGTCCACCATAAGCGTGGAAGGGTATACTCAGACATGAGTCCCTTGCTCACTGCTCCATCAGGATTCAAGCAAGCCGGGCCGACGACGCCTGAAATGGCAGAAACCGGTCCCCGGAAGCTTGTCTCCTTTCTGGTGAAGAATTGGCTTGGTAGTTTGGTCTGCCCTGTTCCCATGATGCACTGGGCCAGGGACAGACTGATTTGCATATAGCCAGGTTCTGAGCTGGGATGGGGCAGTGAGCTAAATAACGGTGATGGATCAAGCCCTGATCTTTGGACTGGGTAAGAGTGGTCTGCTTAATTCAGACACTCTGTTCATCACCACCCCCTTTTCTGAAACATAATTACACGCCACATAATGCAACAGACACTCCAAATACCACTCAGTGCCACATAATTACACTCACCTAATTACACTGCGCTCATCGTAACATACACTCCAAATACCACTCAGTGCCACATAATTACACTCACATAATTACACTGTGCTCAACGCAACCTACACTCCAAATACCACTCAGTGCCACATAATTACATGCCATATAATTACACTGCACTCAATGCAACATACACTCCAAATACCACTCAGTGCCACATAATTACACTCACGTTATTACACTGCACTCAATGCAACATACACTCCAAATACCACTCAGTGCCACATAATTACACTCACATAATTACACTGCGCTCAACGCAACATACATTCCAAATACCACTCAGTGCCACATAATTACACTCACATAATTACACTGTGCTCAACGCAACATGCACTCCAAATACCACTCAGTGCCACATAATTACACGCCACATAATTACACTGCACTCAATGCAACATACACTCCAAATACCACTCAGTGCCACATAATTACACTCACATAATTACACTGCACTCAACGCAACATACACTCTAAATACCACTCAGTGCCACATAATTACACGCCACATAATTACACTGCACTCAATGCAACATACACTCCAAATACCACTCAGTGCCCCATAATTACACTCACATAATTACACTGCTCTCAACGCAACATACACTCCAAATACCACTCCGTGCCACATAATTACACTGCACTCAATGCAACATACCCTCCAAATACCACTCAGTGCCACATAATTACACTCACATAATTACACAGCACTCAATGCAACATACACTCCAAATACCACTCAGTGCCACATAATTACACGCCACATAATTACACTGCACTCAATGCAACATACACTCCAAATCCCACTCAGTGCCACATAATTACACGCCACATAATTACCCTGCACTCAATGCAACATACACTCCAAATACCACTCAGTGCCACATATTTACACGCCACATAATTACTCTGCACTCAATGCAACATACACTCCAAATACCACTCAGTGCCACATAATTACACTCACATAATTACATTGCACTCAATGCAACATACACTCCAAATACCACTCAGTGCCACATAATTACACGCCACATAATTACACTGCACTCAATGCAACATACACTCCAAATCCCACTCAGTGCCACATAATTACACGCCACATAATTACACTGCACTCAATGGAACATACACTCCAAATACCACTCAGTGCCACATAATTACACGCCACACACTTCCCTTGATTTTTTGTTCTTCTGCCCCTACTAGGATTTTCTGATGCCTACTAGGTATGAAAAGACTGGGAAACAGAAGGCGCCTGGTCGATGACTATATCCAAAGTAGAGGGCCCGCACTATCGCACGGACTAACTAGTTGTCCTTACGAGTAAAGTTATTGCTTTTTGTAAGGAAAACCCTCACCCACCGATGTTACCCCTTGGTGGCAGTGGCATGCTTAATCATTCGGTTCCTTCCCGTTCCGCTATGGGACGAGGCTTCCTGCTACCAGTAAGTTACACAGGAGCACTGATTGATATGAAGCAGATGTTCCAAGTGAGTGATGGAGGGAGGAGTTTTATTTGTGGGTTAAAAGTACCTGTCTAGTGGCTGTATTTACTTTGTCAGCCCCAGTTGGCATGATTAAAATCTGGGAAAGATGTTAGGACGTATATGGTGGGTCGGGGTTAATGGCCCCACCTTCCTCTTAGTGTCTGGTCTTCATTTTCTGCCAACCTTCCCTGAGGCGTCGTCAGGACGGTATATTTCACTCCCTGAGTGCATTCCTTACATATTTATGAAGTGCATATCAATCACAAAATCTGCTTTAAAAATTAAATACATACATCTAATTGGTGTCTGTTCCTCTGCTTATTAAAAAAAAACGAAAAACGTAGTGCTCCATAGGTATGCGGATGGGAGGGCGGGCCTGTAGTCGCACTGTCAGAAAGGTCCCCGCCTGGCCCATTCACCTACTTAGCCGTCATCTGTTCCTGCATATTCAATCTGGTTCGTGATGCACGTGCACACAGCCAGCTGCCGTTCCTTGTTGTTTGTGGCTTAGCTACAGCTGCTTCGCGCAGTGCTGGTTACTTTCAGCCACTTTTCCAGTGCTTAATTTGTGACAAAAGAAGTGCCGGGGCTATTATTAGGCGGCAGCTTTTAAAAAATATTTTATTGTGTCAGCCTGCCTAAGAAAGATCACAGAAATCGTACAATTGGGGATTGCATGTTGTTTAAAGACAAACAGTTAGAAAATCTGCACTTGCATTTATATTATTTTTAAAGGAAACTTAACACGAAATGCAAATGGGCCCAGGAAGCGTGTGAATTTTTTTTTAAACAAAATCCAGAGACAATTTTGGAACGCGTGTCTGTAAGCAACTGTAGGTAACACACCACATGTTTGGTTTTTACACTGCGCTCAACGCAACATACACTCCAAATACCACTCAGTGCCACATAATTACACGATTCAGAAAAGGGGGTGGTGATGAACAGAGTGTCTGAATTAAGCAGACCACTCTTACCCAGTCCAAAGATCAGGGCTTGATCCATCACCGTTTTTTAGCTCACTGCACCATCCCAGCTCAGAACCTGGCTACATGCAAATTAGTCTGTTCCTGTCCCAGTGCATGATGGGAACAGGGCAAACCAAACTACCAAGCCAATTCTTATACTGGGAAGGAAACAAGCTTCCGGGGACCGGTTTCTGGCATTTCAGCCGTCGTCGGCCCGGCTGGCTTGAATCCTGATGGTGCAATGAGCAAGGGACTCACATCTGAGTATACCCTTCCACGCTTGTGGTGGACAAAATGATTCAGAAAAGGGGGTGGTGATGAACAGAGTGTCTGAATTAAGCAGACCACTCTTACCCAGTCCAAAGATCAGGGCTTGATCCATCACCGTTTTTTAGCTCACTGCACCATCCCAGCTCAGAACCTGGCTACATGCAAATTAGTCTGTTCCTGTCCCAGTGCATGATGGGAACAGGGCAAACCAAACTACCAAGCCAATTCTTATACTGGGAAGGAAACAAGCTTCCGGGGACCGGTTTCTGGCATTTCAGCCGTCGTCGGCCCGGCTGGCTTGAATCCTGATGGTGCAATGAGCAAGGGACTCACATCTGAGTATACCCTTCCACGCTTGTGGTGGACAAAATGATTCAGAAAAGGGGGTGGTGATGAACAGAGTGTCTGAATTAAGCAGACCACTCTTACCCAGTCCAAAGATCAGGGCTTGATCCATCACCGTTTTTTAGTTCACTGCACCATCCCAGCTCAGAACCTGGCTACATGCAAATTAGTCTGTTCCTGTCCCAGTGCACCACCCCCTTTTCTGAATCATTTTGTCCACCATAAGCGTGGAAGGGTATACTCAGACATGAGTCCCTTGCTCACTGCTCCATCAGGATTCAAGCAAGCCGGGCCGACGACGCCTGAAATGGCAGAAACCGGTCCCCGGAAGCTTGTCTCCTTTCTGGTGAAGAATTGGCTTGGTAGTTTGGTCTGCCCTGTTCCCATGATGCACTGGGCCAGGGACAGACTGATTTGCATATAGCCAGGTTCTGAGCTGGGATGGGGCAGTGAGCTAAATAACGGTGATGGATCAAGCCCTGATCTTTGGACTGGGTAAGAGTGGTCTGCTTAATTCAGACACTGTTCATCACCACCCCCTTTTCTGAATCATTTTGTCCACCATAAGCGTGGAAGGGTATACTCAGACATGAGTCCCTTGCTCATTGCTCCATCAGGATTCAAGCAAGCCGGGCCGACGACGCCTGAAATGGCAGAAACCGGTCCCCGGAAGCTTGTCTCCTTTCTGGTGAAGAATTGGCTTGGTAGTTTGGTCTGCCCTGTTCCCATGATGCACTGGGCCAGGGACAGACTGATTTGCATATAGCCAGGTTCTGAGCTGGGATGGGGCAGTGAGCTAAATAACGGTGATGGATCAAGCCCTGATCTTTGGACTGGGTAAGAGTGGTCTGCTTAATTCAGACACTCTGTTCATCACCACCCCCTTTTCTGAATCATTTTGTCCACCATAAGCGTGGAAGGGTATACTCAGACATGAGTCCCTTGCTCACTGCTCCATCAGGATTCAAGCAAGCCGGGCCGACGATGCCTGAAATGGCAGAAACCGGTCCCCGGAAGCTTGTCTCCTTTCTGGTGAAGAATTGGCTTGGTAGTTTGGTCTGCCCTGTTCCCATGATGCACTGGGCCAGGGACCGACTGATTTGCATATAGCCAGGTTCTGAGCTGGGATGGGGCAGTGAGCTAAATAACGGTGATGGATCAAGCCCTGATCTTTGGACTGGGTAAGAGTGGTCTGACTAATTCAGACACTCTGTTCATCACCACCCCCTTTTCTGAATCATTTTGTCCACCATAAGCGTGGAAGGGTATACTCAGACATGAGTCCCTTGCTCACTGCTCCATCAGGATTCAAGCAAGCCGGGCCGACGACGCCTGAAATGGCAGAAACCGGTCCCCGGAAGCTTGTCTCCTTTCTGGTGAAGAATTGGCTTGGTAGTTTGGTCTGCCCTGTTCCCATGATGCACTGGGCCAGGGACAGACTGATTTGCATATAGCCAGGTTCTGAGCTGGGATGGGGCAGTGAGCTAAATAACGGTGATGGATCAAGCCCTGATCTTTGGACTGGGTAAGAGTGGTCTGCTTAATTCAGACACTCTGTTCATCACCACCCCCTTTTCTGAAACATAATTACACGCCACATAATGCAACAGACACTCCAAATACCACTCAGTGCCACATAATTACACTCACCTAATTACACTGCGCTCATCGTAACATACACTCCAAATACCACTCAGTGCCACATAATTACACTCACATAATTACACTGTGCTCAACGCAACCTACACTCCAAATACCACTCAGTGCCACATAATTACATGCCATATAATTACACTGCACTCAATGCAACATACACTCCAAATACCACTCAGTGCCACATAATTACACTCACGTTATTACACTGCACTCAATGCAACATACACTCCAAATACCACTCAGTGCCACATAATTACACTCACATAATTACACTGCGCTCAACGCAACATACATTCCAAATACCACTCAGTGCCACATAATTACACTCACATAATTACACTGTGCTCAACGCAACATGCACTCCAAATACCACTCAGTGCCACATAATTACACGCCACATAATTACACTGCACTCAATGCAACATACACTCCAAATACCACTCAGTGCCACATAATTACACTCACATAATTACACTGCACTCAACGCAACATACACTCTAAATACCACTCAGTGCCACATAATTACACGCCACATAATTACACTGCACTCAATGCAACATACACTCCAAATACCACTCAGTGCCACATAATTACACTCACATAATTACACTGCGCTCAACGCAACATACACTCCAAATACCACTCCGTGCCACATAATTACACTGCACTCAATGCAACATACCCTCCAAATACCACTCAGTGCCACATAATTACACTCACATAATTACACAGCACTCAATGCAACATACACTCCAAATACCACTCAGTGCCACATAATTACACGCCACATAATTACACTGCACTCAATGCAACATACACTCCAAATCCCACTCAGTGCCACATAATTACACGCCACATAATTACCCTGCACTCAATGCAACATACACTCCAAATACCACTCAGTGCCACATATTTACACGCCACATAATTACTCTGCACTCAATGCAACATACACTCCAAATACCACTCAGTGCCACATAATTACACTCACATAATTACATTGCACTCAATGCAACATACACTCCAAATACCACTCAGTGCCACATAATTACACGCCACATAATTACACTGCACTCAATGCAACATACACTCCAAATCCCACTCAGTGCCACATAATTACACGCCACATAATTACACTGCACTCAATGGAACATACACTCCAAATACCACTCAGTGCCACATAATTACACGCCACACACTTCCCTTGATTTTTTGTTCTTCTGCCCCTACTAGGATTTTCTGATGCCTACTAGGTATGAAAAGACTGGGAAACAGAAGGCGCCTGGTCGATGACTATATCCAAAGTAGAGGGCCCGCACTATCGCACGGACTAAATAGTTGTCCTTACGAGTAAAGTTATTGCTATTTGTAAGGAAAACCCTCACCCACCGAGGTTACCCCTTGGTGGCAGTGGCATGCTTAATCATTCGGTTCCTTCCCGTTCCGCTATGGGACGAGGCTTCCTGCTACCAGTAAGTTACACAGGAGCACTGATTGATATGAAGCAGATGTTCCAAGTGAGTGATGGAGGGAGGAGTTTTATTTGTGGGTTAAAAGTACCTGTCTAGTGGCTGTATTTACTTTGTCAGCCCCAGTTGGCATGATTAAAATCTGGGAAAGATGTTAGGACGTATATGGTGAGTCGGGGTTAATGGCCCCACCTTCCTCTTAGTGTCTGGTCTTCATTTTCTGCCAACCTTCCCTGAGGCGTCGTCAGGACGGTATATTTCACTCCCTGAGTGCATTCCTTACATATTTATGAAGTGCATATCAATCACAAGATCTGCTTTAAAAATTAAATATATACATCTAATTGGTGTCTGTTCCTCTGCTTATTAAAAAAAAACGAAAAACGTAGTGCTCCATAGGTATGCGGATGGGAGGGCGGGCCTGTAGTCGCACTGTCAGAAAGGTCCCCGCCTGGCCCATTCACCTACTTAGCCGTCATCTGTTCCTGCATATTCAATCTGGTTCGTGATGCACGTGCACACAGCCAGCTGCCGTTCCTTGTTGTTTGTGGCTTAGCTACAGCTGCTTCGCGCAGTGCTGGTTACTTTCAGACACTTTTCCAGTGCTTAATTTGTGACAAAAGAAGTGCCGGGGCTATTATTAGGCGGCAGCTTTTAAAAAATATTTTATTGTGTCAGCCTGCCTAAGAAAGATCACAGAAATCGTACAATTGGGGATTGCATGTTGTTTAAAGACAAACAGTTAGAAAATCTGCACTTGCATTTATATTATTTTTAAAGGAAACTTAACACGAAATGCAAATGGGCCCAGGAAGCGTGTGAATTTTTTTTTAAACAAAATCCAGAGACAATTTTGGAACGCGTGTCTGTAAGCAACTGTAGGTAACACACCACATGTTTGGTTTTTACACTGCGCTCAACGCAACATACACTCCAAATACCACTCAGTGCCACATAATTACACGATTCGGAAAAGGGGGTGGTGATGAACAGAGTGTCTGAATTAAGCAGACCACTCTTACCCAGTCCAAAGATCAGGGCTTGATCCATCACCGTTTTTTAGCTCACTGCACCAACTGTGGTAAATAAATAAATAATACCCTATTTTTGACTAGGCATATAGCATAACAGATAGCTCAATAAATAAGAGTCAAGATTCGAGGTAGTAGGAGTTTCTGCAGGTTTATTACAGCATAAGGACAGGATCAGGACAACCTGCATAGGATGACCCAGCAGCTGCTGGGGCCGGGTCTGGGATGAGCGCGCTAACTTTTAATAACAATACATGAACTTATATACATAGCGCAAACACATAGCATTACATTGCAGTAGGCGTAGCAGTGGGTGGAGCAGAAGGCGTGACGCGTAGCAGTCGCGGAAGATAACAGTAAAAGTAGGTGTAACTGGGCGTATACATAGACATGTGGTGCAAACGTAACAGAATATGTCATGAATGGGGCGGAAACATAGGAGGGGGCTACCTAAGGAGCCGGGACCTCTAACCTGGTGGTGCACGCAAACTGGCAATGACGTATTACTAGGAGAAGCTGGGGGCTATGAACTCTGTGCTAGGAGCAGAGACTAAAGTCTGGAGGGTCGGAGCGACTTGTACCTAAACCCTATCTAGTATCTGATGTTTAGGGAACATGTTGATATAAACTAGAAGTCATGAGGGGAAAGGCTAACTTGATTCTAAGACTGGACCATGCATTATTCTACATGTAGTGCGTGATGAAGAATACTAAATGACCATTAAATACAGTATTTCTCTAACATGGAGACGAGAAGGCTAGACAATGACGGAAACTATTGATGCAGTTCAGTAGCTTAGGAATGCAGAGAAGAAGGACTGAACTGATAGCTGGGATCATAACATACTTTTGGCAGACTCAGAGGCAGAGCCAGGCTGCACCGGGCACTGCGAGGCAGGAAGTAAGTGAAGGGTCGAGGATACAGGTGGGGGCTGTATCGCTCCTCAGCGAGACTTCAGGAGACAGGAGCTGAATCTGTGGTCCGGGCCCTTTTGAGGCCTGGAAACGGGGACTTTATAATGGAATAACGTGCACACTGAGAAACGTGGCAACGTAACTTTACATAGGCCTGATATTCGTAGTATTCACGAGGACTGGAAACTAGCATACTAAAGGTGGACACAACTGTAATTGCGTCATTAATCGGACATGGGGAATAACATATGCATATTGGTCATGCACACATAACATATGATGGATGAGGCGTAGGGACACAGATCATGGCAAAATTTACTTTTCCACATTCCCTCCTTGTCACTACGTTTCCATCAGGAAACATCAATTTTCATGATACCATCTATCATTTCATACAGTACCATTTGCTCGTCTCGAATTATCTTGGAACGGGACTTAGAACGGGGCTTAGGACTAGGAATACAAGAGGTAGCACACATGCTGCAAATCGCAGGGCCACATTGTATACAGAGGCAGCAGCTAAATATGATCGCTACTGCAATACTTAGAAAGGACAGGACTTTCCATCCCCATGCGGAAATTATATTCCAGAACCAACCGGACCATGTCCAGGTGCCTGGATCTTGATGTAACAGATGGGCAATTTTATGGAGTCTGGTTATAGCTGAATAAACAGACGGCGCGTTATTTGGAATGAAAATGCAACAACTGGATCCGAGAACTCTACAGGCCCCGCCCCTATCGGCCAATATGACGTCAAGGACGAGACGATTCTGTAAAACGACAATTCTCATAAAGGATTGCTCTTCAGTTAAGTTACCTAGAGCGGAGGCAGTCTCATCTACTACTGCTTCAAGGGTTCTTGTTAACCTACGAATTAGCTTACTATTTACAACTGTGCCTAAATAAGGGAAAACACCTTTATCTATATCAATGAATTGCTCTGCGGCAGTTTCAGTATAATCGACAATCGGGAGATTTCTCTTGTGTCTAGTATGTACTAGGAAGGAATTCCTATGGTAGTCAGGTGGGGCTAGAAAAACAGGCGGCAGTAGGAAGGCAATGTAACAGGTTCCCTCCCAATCGAGGGGCAGACGAACATATGCAGTTCGACCACAAACAAAATAAGAATGACGTGAGGCTTTAAAAATAGATTTCCCACTGTCACTATACTGGATAACAGTAGTACATTCACTATGGCCTACTTGTACAGAACCCTTATTTCGGACACATAATTCGCCTTTGACTGGTAGTACTGAAATAGCAGGTGAGTCTGGAGTAGTATCAGACTGAACATTCAGGACCATGAAATTCGACGAATAATTACCTAAATTATACACTTCATTTTCTAGATCTAACCCGGTTCTGTGGGGGAGACCTTGCTTGTCTGGGAAACATGTACTGTTAAGAAAAGACATATCTGTTGCGGATGACGTTAACGTGGACCATGCTCCACACGAACCATTATGTGAAAAAGGATAAGGAAAGAGTGGCAGAACTCCCTTCGGTGTCTGGAAAGGGGGGAGTCGACCACACACCCAACAATTAGTGGCATTGCTGGTCTGGTGTGAATAATGTAACATACGGATAAATGTGTTGTTACGCATAGCGAGGCGGTAAGAATATTCATGAGGAGGCAGATCACTAAACGTGTGCTCTGCTGTAGCATTAGCAGACATATTTACATGAGGAACTGAGAAACACAGGAAAAGTGCGTAGCTAGTGCAGGAAATCATTATGCTGATGAATAATATGAAACTTAGAAAAACGATACATTGAATTGAGTTTTTACTGACTCTCTCACTATGGGGGTCTATTTTATACATGTCAGAAACAATCTAACCGTTTCACCTAGGGGAGGACTTATACAATCAAACTGACTGACTTACTAGACCGTAGTTTTTGCTTATACTCCTGTTGCGGAGTTTTCTCTAACAGGGAAGGGGTTGTAACAATGTCTTTTGCGGGACAGTCCTTTAAAACAATATTTCGGCAGTCTTTAAAATCCTGGGACTCCTTGGAAATGTTTTTAGAAACGGGTTTCAATCCATTGAAAAGTTTTACATGAGAAAGGTGGACCCACCCCTTCCTGCCTTCCAGCTTGACGGCAGTACGGGTGGTCAAGAGGACCTGACGTGGCTCCTTCCAACGAGGTTCCAGCGGACTTGATCTGTCAAAATTCCGGACCATCACAAGGGAACCTGGAACGATTTCATGCGGTGCCACCTCGGTATTGTCTGGAAAGGCGGCGGCAACCTGTGAACGACATGAGTTGAGGGCAGACATCAAGGAAGCTAGGTAATCTGTCAACATATTACATGAAACATCGGTAATACTTCGGGGTCTAGGAGTACCCCACATGTTAGGGGGGCGGCCGAATACGACCTCATACGGGGACAGACCTGATCTGGAATGTGCGACCATGCGCATATAAAATAGAGCAACTGGCAGAGCTACTAGCCAGTCCACACCTTTTTCTTTACAGACTTTTGCAATACGGATTTTCAGGGTCTGATTATGTCTCTCGACTAGACCGGCTGCTTCAGGATGGCGTACACAATGGAACTTCCACTGGTACCCTAACAACAGGGAAACATGCTTCATTAACTCTGAGGAGAATGGCTGACCGTTATCAGAATATACGACTCTAGGGAGTCCATATCTAGGGAAGAATTCACGAACCAACTGCTTGGCAGTGGTCGCAGCTGTGTAATCTGGGACTGGATATGCCTCTGTCCACCTGGACAAAGCGCATACTACTACAAGGACATACTTGAAACCTCGACATCGCTCCATTTGAATATAATCCATCTGGAGGACCTCAAAAGGGTGGTCAGGGGGCTGGAAACCACCTTGTTCCACCGGGACACTTTTACCTGGATTAAACTGACAACATATCATACAGGTACGGACTTTCTGCTTGGCTGCAGCTCGTAAATGCTTGTTGAACCAAATGTTCTGGATACTGTCTAACATAGCTTTTTCTCCTAAATGTGCTGGACTATGTGCGGTATTGATAATGACTTGAACCATAGAGTCGGGGAGAAACCATGTGGCTCTACCCTTTGTTAACCATCCTTGATCTGTCTGGACCCCTCCTTGTTCGGACCATTTCTTGATTTCCTCGGGAGTAGCATGTAACTGGATATCTATGACATCTTGTGTAGGGTCCTTAACTGTCATGCATGTAGTCGGATCTGGAGTATGTGTCTGATTAACTGGAATGTCTAGAGTCTGTGCTGTAAGCTTGGCTGTGCGGTCTGCTAGATCGTTACCTTGGGAAATAATGTCAGTAACTTTCGTATGTGCTTTGCATTTCATGATAGCAATGGATGTCGGTAAATGTATGGCATCTAACAGAGCTTGAATAAGGAGACCATGCTGAATCTTGGTTCCATGAGAAGTCATGAAACCTCTCTCCTGCCAGAGCACTCCGAAGTCGTGTACAACTCCGAATGCGTAACGTGAATCTGTATAAACATTAACTTTCAGGTTCTTGGCGTGTATACAGGCTTGTGTCAGAGCAACTAGCTCTGCTGCTTGAGCGGACAGGGTATCAATACGGTGTGTTTCAATAACTTCGGTGTCAGTAGTCACTGCATACGCGGCGACTAGTTCTCCTGTACTAGTTCTCATACATGAACCATCCACATAAAGTGTCAGGTCGGGATCTGGTAACGGAATGTCTGTCAGGTCTTGTCTTGGCTTTGTCGTAATGTTGACCACTTCCACACAGTCATGTGGGTCAGGGTTCAAACTGACTGATGGTAACAGTGTAGCAGGATTCAGGACGTTGCAGCGTCTAATTTCTATGTGTGGCTGAAACAGTGTCAATTCATAACCTGTTAAACGTGCAATTGTCAAGTGCTGAGTTTGTGTTCGGTTTAAAAGAACTTCCACGGAATGTGGAACTTGTACTGTCAGGGAATGTCCTAAAACTATGGAATCACTTTGTCTGATAGCTAGTGCGGTGGCTGCAACTGACTTAAGGCACGCAGGCAACGCCTGGGCGACTGGATCTAATGTGCTAGAAAAGTAAGCACAGGGCTTGGATTGTCCTGCTTGATCTTGTGTGAGAACAGATAATGCTGTACCTTCACGTTCAGTAACGAAAAGTGTAAAAGGCTTACTGTAGTTCGGTGTAGCTAGAACTGGAGCTTGACATAAAGCTTTCTTTAACTCGTTGAAACTAAGTGTATGTTCAGATGTCCAAGGGAGAACAGTCGATACGGCTGCCTCCTGTGTCGTTAACTGTATCAGTGGCTTGGCTAGAAATGCATACTGAGGAATCCATTGTCTACAATAAGAAGTAAGGCCGATAAAGGCACGCACCTCCTTCTGGGTTCTGGGCTGGGGAAGACTCGCTATTAACTGGATACGGTCTGGTGTCAACTGCCTACCCCTCTTGGACAGCAAGTGTCCTAAGTATACCACTTGCTGGACACAGAATTGAAGCTTCGAAGGGGACACCTTGTGCCCCATCTCGGCTAGAAAATACAAGACTGTAAGTGATGCTCGCTCGCAAGCACGTTCAGAACGGGCTGTGATCAGTAGATCATCGACATACTGGAGCAGGGCAGTGTCCGTTGGCATGTGAATGTTGTCTAGTTGTCTCTTAAGTGCCTGACTGTAAATACTAGGACTTTCTGTGAAACCTTGAGGAGCGCGTGTGAACATATAGCTCCTTCCATTTAAACAAAATCCGAAAAGAAACTGGCTGTCTGGATGAATAGGAACACTAAAAAATGCATTCTTGAGGTCTATGACAGTGAAGAACGTGGCTTCGGAATCAATGGCTGTCAATAGGGAAGAGATGTCTGGGACAACTGGGTACTGCGGAATAATACATTTATTAAGCTCTCGTAAATCAATCACTAATCGATATACTGGGGGTGCATTTGGATCAGTACGTTTCATGACTGGAATGATCGGAGAATTACATACATTGGAGTCAGTTTCTACAACTACTCCTTGAGCGATGAGCTTGTCAATAATTTTGGATAAGGCTGCTACAGCCTCAGGTGGCAATCTGTACTGTCTGATTCGTGGTAACACTACACCTGGTTTGAGAGTCACACGATAGGGTGTGATTTGCATATAACCTACATCTGTTGGACCTTGTGCCCATAGATGCTGCGGAACATTAGACAGTCTGGAATCAAAATCTCGTAATACATAGTGACCCTTAAAGTCACGTAGGAACAGACGTATTCCCTCTGGGGAACAGCAAATGACTGCACCTAACTCTTTCAGTGTCTTAATGCCTAATAGATTTTCTGGACATGACTTAGTAAGTAACAGATCAGTAGTGCGGGACAATGGACCTACTTCTAGAGTAACTGGCTTTGAGATCTCATTTATAATGGGTTTTCCTGAAAATCCAAGGGAAACATTTCTTGAGCCTGAGAGCGGAGCCCCTGGAACTTCGGCATGACTAATTGTGGTCCTACTTGCCCCTGTATCGATCAAAAACTTTCTGTCTTTCCCTAATACTTGACTGTGAACATAGGGACCTTCTTGATCTACAGGTATCTCGATGAGAGGCAAGCCTACCTCCCTCTCTAGGCTGTTTCATGAATATGGCTGATACTCTGGATACTCGGACTGTGCATACTGGTACATCTGTGATGTGACATGCTGTGTTGCAGCAATAGGCTGCGGTACTGTAACTGTCTGTTGTGCATTCTGTGACTGAGGAGTCTGTGAAACTTGTTCTTGTCTAGGCGGACGTGGTCTTTCTTTAGTCTTACCAGTAGCTATGTTATGTTTCAGAACTGCACACTCGTTTATAAAATGACCTGGCTGTTTACAATAATTGCAGTTCCCTTTAACGGGAGCTGCAGGATGACTGGCTTGATTCGGACCCCTCTTCTGACTGTCTTGAGGAACAGATTGTGCAACTAGCACTTTCATTTTCGTGTCTTTCATACGTTTTCTTTCGTGTTCTTGCTCTTCCCTAATTCTATTCTGGTGATACTGAAGCATCTGGAGCATCTGGGACGGAGTATTTGCTTGCCAGGTGCTTTCGACTTTCAAAACTCGATTTCTAATTTGAGGACTTGAATTCTCGACTAATTTAGTAACGAAAAGGTGAGGGTATGACTCACTACTTGTCTTGAGACCACTATTAATACTAAAACATTTTTCAAATCTAGAATAAAAATCACTAATATCTTCGTCTTGTTTCTGTTTACAGGCTGAGATTGCATCCCAGTCTTCTTTTCTAGTTGTCAATAATCTGGGTAAAACTTGAATCAATAATTCTGGTAATTCTTTACATTTATCTCCAAGACCGGTACCTGGTACTCGTGCCTTGTCTTCAGCTTCTAGAGCTGTCCAATCGATCTTTTTCTCTCCCACCTCCCATTCTTTTTCCTTTAGCTTTTCATACACCCCTGCGGGTAACAGGACCTTTAACATTTTAATGATATCTGGGTAAGTGTATTCTCCCATACGGAGCATGTCTTTTAATTCTCTATGGAACCCTGCTGGATCTTTGTCATGACAGGGAATTAATTTCTTCATTTCAAGAAGTTCCATCTTTGTTATTGGAGTGTATACAAACACTCGTTGCATTTCGCCACCCGTCCCTCTGACTGGGTGGACTTCTCGTAACGGATTCTGTCGGTCTATGTAGAATGATTTACTTTCTGGGGGTGAGACATGAACAAAATGTGGGTTCAAGAACGTTCTATATTTGTGGCGTTGTTCTAGAATGACACTAATTAAATCGGTACCTAGACCTCTCCATCTGTACTGGAGTAACTCGTTCAGGATATCATGTAACGGACCTGGATCAGAGTGTTGACCCTCATACAGAGTAATGAGGTGCTGAATCATATACATACCCACCAGTCGTTGCTCGGCTGGAGGCATTTTCAGAAACATTTGTGCCACTATTTCGTCTGGAAAAGTGGTAGAATCAGTAATCCATCGGACTGCTGATCGGGCTAGTTCTTGTTCATGCATGGTACTTAACTCACTATAACCGATTCGTGATTTCAGAATGTGATCGGTAGCTTGAAATACTTGTTCTAGAGAACCTTGTTCTGGTGCTGAATGATGAAAAATAGACTTGGGTTCTAGGCGTAAATGGCGATCTGGAAATCTAGATTTTCCTACATACGCTATTCTGGCGGGATTCTCGTCCTCTTCTTCTTCGGGATCAGAGATACTTTCTTTCTCGCTTACTTGTGCTGCTTTACGCTGTTCGTGTATCTTTATTATCTCTTTACGGATTTTCTTGTACATACTCTCCATAGCACCGACGGTCTTGTGCTTACCCTCGGCTATATTATCACTCCACCTTGTCAGGATTCTCATTTCGGCGGAATCTTTAGACGGGTAATCTTGTTCTCTTATTAGACAATTGATCAGGAACTTTAATATCATGAGCTGGATCTCGGCTTTCCTTTGAGACATAGTCTCGCTAATACTTTCTGGATCATCCCCTGTACGGATGAAACGATATATTCTGTCTAGATCTTCTTTCATATTCGGTAAGGTGACTAGATACTCGGCCACCTTTCTTACGCGAAATGAATATAAAACCATATTATCCTCGCCTGGGACTGGATCATAGCAACATTCGGCAAGGGATTTTCTTATTTCTGCAACAGACTGATACCTAGGCGTACGCTGTGATGCTTGTGCATGTAATTCGGCTAACGTTAAACGCTTGTGTGGCGGCGGGGTTTGAGGAGGACCTCCTCCTGCAGCCCCTAAACTGGAGTCGTCTACTGAGGCTCTACGTCCTGGCAGAGTGGGAAATGGAAATGTAGGCTGGACTTTGTATGGCGGGCTGGACCGGGGGTACCGTAACAGGTACTCCGGTGTCTGGAGGAGCGGGAAGTGCCTGATTTACAGGGACTGGCGGAGCGCGAACAGGATTTGCATATTCTGGGACTGTGTCGTCCAAGTAGGACGAAATAAAAATATCAGCTGCGGTCGGTTTGTGACGTAGCTTGGTCGGAAGTAATGGTGGCGGGAAATTACTGGATGCCTCTGGGGTCGCTTTTGGCAAGCCCTCGGCAAGAAGAGGATACATACCCTTAATGAGGGCATGCCTCTGTCTGTCTGACTGTTCGGCTTTGACTCGTTCACCTATCTCGATTAATTCTCTTTCTTGGGCTCGTTCTTGGGATTCTCTACTTAACTCTGACTTTCTGACTTCCTTTTCCGTTCTTTTATGCGCTTCTTTACGCCATAACTCGATGGCATCTTTCTGTGACTGTCTGGCTTTCTTTTTCCATAATGCTTCTTCTACTCGCATGATACATTCGGCATCCCATGTACCCGATACGGGCCATCTATACTTTTCTTCTAACTGTTTGGTATACTCTACCCATAAATCTAGATACAATATGGCGCTTATGCCATGTTTCTGATACATAAAGTGACCTGGACTGTCCCTAGGCGGGACAGGAACTGCTTCTTCTAATAAACCCTTTCTAGTTTTTAGCTGACGTAATCTTGAAAAGAGCGGCATTGTAAACTTGAATCGGAACACAATACAATACACGAAGAACAATAACAATTGGGAAAACAATTCAGGCATACCACGACATTGGAATTACATTAAACAATATCATAACATAACAGTTCGAACAGAATATTACCTGGAATACTTGAGAACAGAAACAGAACAGAATTTCTCGAGAACGGAACAGACTAGAATTACTGGATGCACTGCTGAAACAGTACGGAACATACCGGTCCCATAAAGGGACGCATCAAGACCCGTATCCACCTAGGTGAACACTTCGTTTGTGAGTCTGGGTACCACCAACCCACGGACCAGGAGTCAATTTAGATTGGTCCTGTCTAGATACTACCCCAGCAATGGTACTCACCGGGCAGCAAGAACGGAAGGCCTCGGACGGGACTGGACTGACGACGACGGACTTCGGACTTCAGTTACGGGTGGGCCTCCGGATACCTCGGACCTTGGACTCTCGGCTTGGGCTCTGGTCGGGACTCGCCGCGTTCCTCCACCGTCTCGTTCGGATGCTGGACCACCTCCTCCGTCTCCTCCGTGGGCCTGAGGGATACTTGAGCAGAAATATCTGCCACTGCGCAGAAGAGTTCCGTCACGACTGTAGAGGGTCAGGGGGTCGGCGTGGCTTCACCGACGCGTGGGGAAAGGGCAAGTCCCTATTCGGGCGCCATTATGTGGTAAATAAATAAATAATACCCTATTTTTTACTAGGCATATAGCATAACAGATAGCTCAATAAATAAGAGTCAAGATTCGAGGTAGTAGGAGTTTCTGCAGGTTTATTACAGCATAAGGACAGGATCAGGACAACCTGCATAGGATGACCCAGCAGCTGCTGGGGCCGGGTCTGGGATGAGCGCGCTAACTTTTAATAACAATACATGAACTTATATACATAGCGCAAACACATAGCATTACATTGCAGTAGGCGTAGCAGTGGGTGGAGCAGAAGGCGTGACGCGTAGCAGTCGCGGAAGATAACAGTAAAAGTAGGTGTAACTGGGCGTATACATAGACATGTGGTGCAAACGTAACAGAATATGTCATGAATGGGGCGGAAACATAGGAGGGGGCTACCTAAGGAGCCGGGACCTCTAACCTGGTGGTGCACGCAAACTGGCAATGACGTATTACTAGGAGAAGCTGGGGGCTATGAACTCTGTGCTAGGAGCAGAGACTAAAGTCTGGAGGGTCGGAGCGACTTGTACCTAAACCCTATCTAGTATCTGATGTTTAGGGAACATGTTGATATAAACTAGAAGTCATGAGGGGAAAGGCTAACTTGATTCTAAGACTGGACCATGCATTATTCTACATGTAGTGCGTGATGAAGAATACTAAATGACCATTAAATACAGTATTTCTCTAACATGGAGACGAGAAGGCTAGACAATGACGGAAACTATTGATGCAGTTCAGTAGCTTAGGAATGCAGAGAAGAAGGACTGAACTGATAGCTGGGATCATAACATACTTTTGGCAGACTCAGAGGCAGAGCCAGGCTGCACCGGGCACTGCGAGGCAGGAAGTAAGTGAAGGGTCGAGGATACAGGTGGGGGCTGTATCGCTCCTCAGCGAGACTTCAGGAGACAGGAGCTGAATCTGTGGTCCGGGCCCTTTTGAGGCCTGGAAACGGGGACTTTATAATGGAATAACGTGCACACTGAGAAACGTGGCAACGTAACTTTACATAGGCCTGATATTCGTAGTATTCACGAGGACTGGAAACTAGCATACTAAAGGTGGACACAACTGTAATTGCGTCATTAATCGGACATGGGGAATAACATATGCATATTGGTCATGCACACATAACATATGATGGATGAGGCGTAGGGACACAGATCATGGCAAAATTTACTTTTCCACAGCTCAGAACCTGGCTACATGCAAATTAGTCTGTTCCTGTCCCAGTGCATGATGGGAACAGGGCAAACCAAACTACCAAGCCAATTCTTATACTGGGAAGGAAACAAGCTTCCGGGGACCGGTTTCTGGCATTTCAGCCGTCGTCGGCCCGGCTGGCTTGAATCCTGATGGTGCAATGAGCAAGGGACTCACATCTGAGTATACACTTCCGCTTGTGGTGGACAAAATGATTCAGAAAAGGGGGTGGTGATGAACAGAGTGTCTGAACTAAGCAGACCACTCTTACCCAGTCCAAAGATCAGGGCTTGATCCATCACCGTTTTTTAGCTCACTGCACCATCCCAGCTCAGAACCTGGCTACATGCAAATTAGTCTGTTCCTGTCCCAGTGCACCACCCCCTTTTCTGAATCATTTTGTCCACCATAAGCGTGGAAGGGTATACTCAGACATGAGTCCCTTGCTCACTGCTCCATCAGGATTCAAGCAAGCCGGGCCGACGACGCCTGAAATGGCAGAAACCGGTCCCCGGAAGCTTGTCTCCTTTCTGGTGAAGAATTGGCTTGGTAGTTTGGTCTGCCCTGTTCCCATGATGCACTGGGCCAGGGACAGACTGATTTGCATATAGCCAGGTTCTAAGCTGGGATGGGGCAGTGAGCTAAATAACGGTGATGGATCAAGCCCTGATCTTTGGACTGGGTAAGAGTGGTCTGCTTAATTCAGACACTCTGTTCATCACCACCCCCTTTTCTGAATCATTTTGTCCACCATAAGCGTGGAAGGGTATACTCAGACATGAGTCCCTTGCTCACTGCTCCATCAGGATTCAAGCAAGCCGGGCCGACGACGCCTGAAATGGCAGAAACCGGTCCCCGGAAGCTTGTCTCCTTTCTGGTGAAGAATTGGCTTGGTAGTTTGGTCTGCCCTGTTCCCATGATGCACTGGGCCAGGGACAGACTGATTTGCATATAGCCAGGTTCTGAGCTGGGATGGGGCAGTGAGCTAAATAACGGTGATGGATCAAGCCCTGATCTTTGGACTGGGTAAGAGTGGTCACCCTAATTCAGACACTCTGTTCATCACCACCCCCTTTTCTGAATCATTTTGTCCACCATAAGCGTGGAAGGGTATACTCAGACATGAGTCCCTTGCTCACTGCTCCATCAGGATTCAAGCAAGCCGGGCCGACGACGCCTGAAATGGCAGAAACCGGTCCCCGGAAGCTTGTCTCCTTTCTGGTGAAGAATTGGCTTGGAAGTTTGGTCTGCCCTGTTCCCATGATGCACTGGGCCAGGGACAGACTGATTTGCATATAGCCAGGTTCTGAGCTGGGATGGGGCAGTGAGCTAAATAACGGTGATGGATCAAGCCCTGATCTTTGGACTGGGTAAGAGTGGTCTGCTTAATTCAGACACTCTGTTCATCACCACCCCCTTTTCTGAAACATAATTACACGCCACATAATGCAACAGACACTCCAAATACCACTCAGTGCCACATAATTACACTGCGCTCATCATAACATACACTCCAAATACCACTCAGTGCCACATAATTACACTCACATAATTACACTGTGCTCAACGCAACATACACTCCAAATACCACTCAGTGCCACATAATTACACTCACGTTATTACACTGCACTCAATGCAACATACACTCCAAATACCACTCAGTGCCACATAATTACACTCACATAATTACACTGCGCTCAACGCAACATACACTCCAAATACCACTCAGTGCCACATAATTACACTCACATAATTACACTGTGCTCAACGCAACATACACTCCAAATACCACTCAGTGCCACATAATTACACGCCACATAATTACACTGCACTCAATGCAACATACACTCCAAATACCACTCAGTGCCACATAATTACACTCACATAATTACACTGCACTCAACGCAACATACACTCTAAATACCACTCAGTGCCACATAATTACACGCCACATACTTACACTGCACTCAATGCAACATACACTCCAAATACCACTCAGTGCCACATAATTACACTCACATAATTACACTGCGCTCAACGCAACATACACTCCAAATACCACTCCGTGCCACATAATTACACTGCACTCAATGCAACATACCCTCCAAATACCACTCAGTGCCACATAATTACACTCACATAATTACACAGCACTCAATGCAACATACACTCCAAATACCACTCAGTGCCACATAATTACACGCCACATAATTACACTGCACTCAATGCAACATACACTCCAAATCCCACTCAGTGCCACATAATTACACGCCACATAATTACCCTGCACTCAATGCAACATACACTCCAAATACCACTCAGTGCCACATATTTACACGCCACATAATTACTCTGCACTCAATGCAACATACACTCCAAATACCACTCAGTGCCACATAATTACACTCACATAATTACATTGCACTCAATGCAACATACACTCCAAATACCACTCAGTGCCACATAATTACACGCCACATAATTACACTGCACTCAATGCAACATACACTCCAAATCCCACTCAGTGCCACATAATTCCACGCCACATAATTACACTGCACTCAATTGAACATACACTCCAAATACCACTCAGTGCCACATAATTACACGCCACACACTTACACTCTACTGAATACAACATACACTACACACAATACCACTCAGTGCCACATAATTATATGCCACATAATTGCACTGCGCTCAACGCAACATACACTCCAAATACCACTCAGTATCACACACCACATAATTACACTGCACTCAATGCAACATACACTCCAAATACCACTCAGTGCCACATAATTACACTCCACATAATTACACTGCACTCAATGCAACATACACTCCAAATCCCACTCAGTGCCACATAATTACATGGCACATAATTACACTCTACTGAATACAACAAACACTCCAGACAATAACACTCAGTGCCACATAATTATTTACTACATAATTACACTGCGCTCAACGCAACATACACTCCAAATCCCACTCAGTGCCACATAATTACACGCCACATAATTACACTGCACTCAATGAAACATACACTCCAAATACCACTCAGTGCCACATAATTACACGCCACACACTTACAGTCTACTGAATACAACATACACTGCACACAATACCACTCAGTGCCATATAATTATATGCTACATAATTGCACTGCGCTCAACGCAACATACACTCCAAATACCACTCAGTATCACACGCCACATAATTACACTGCACTCAAGGCAACATACACTCCAAATACCACTCAGTGCCACATAATTACACACCACATAATTACACTCTACTGAATGCAACACACACTCCACACAATACCACTCAGTGCCACATAATTATATGCTACATAATTACACTGCACTCAATGCAACATACACTCCAAACAATACCACTCAGTGCCACATAATTACACTCCACTTAATTACACTCTTCTCAATCCAACGTAAATACACTCCACATAATACCACTCAGTGCCACATAATGATATGCTACATAATTACACTGCACTCAATGCAACATACACTCCAAATACCACTCAGTGCCACATAATTACACTCCACATAATTAAACTGCACTCAAAGCAACATACACTCCAAACAATACCACTCAGTGCCATATAATTATATGCTACATAATTACACAGCACTCAATGTAACATACACTCCAAATACCACTCAGTGCCACATAATTACACGCCACACACTTACACTCTACTGAATACAACATACACTACACACAATACCACTCAGTGCCACATAATTATATGCTACATAATTGCACTGCGCTCAACGCAACATACACTCCAAATACCACTCAGTATCACACGCCACATAATTACACTGCACTCAATGCAACATACACTCCAAATACCACTCAGTGCAACATAATTACACTCCACATAATTACACTGCACTCAATGCAACATACACTCCAAATCCCACTCAGTGCCACATAATTACACAGCACATATTTACACTCTACTGAATACAACAAACACTCCAGACAATACCACTCAGTGCCACATAATTATTTGCTACATAATTACACTGCGCTCAACGCAACATACACTCCAAATCCCACTCAGTGCCACATAATTACACGCCACATAATTACACTGCACTCAATGGAACATACACTCCAAATACCACTCAGTGCTACATAATTACATGCCACACACTTACACTCTACTGAATACAACATACACTACACACAATACCACTCAGTGCCACATAATTATATGCTACATAATTGCACTGCGCTCAACGCAACATACACTCCAAATACCACTCAGTATCACACGCCACATAATTAAACTGCACTCAATGCAACATAGACTCCAAATACCACTCAGTGACACATAATTACACACCACATAATTACACTCTACTGAATGCAACACACACTCCACACAATACCACTCAGTGCCACATAATTACATGCCACACACTTACACTCTACTGAATACAACATACACTACACACAATACCACTCAGTGCCACATAATTATATGCTACATAATTGCACTGCGCTCAACGCAACATACACTCCAAATACCACTCAGTATCACACGCCACATAATTACACTGCACTCAATGCAATGTACACTCCAAATACCACTCAGTGACACATAATTACACACCACATAATTACACTCTACTGAATGCAACACACACTACACACAATACCACTCAGTGCCACATAATTACACTGCACTCAAAGCAACATACACTCCAAACAATATCACTCAGTGCCATATAATTATATGCTACATAATTACAGAGCACTCAATGCAACATACACTCCAAATACCACTCAGTGCCACATAATTACACGCTACATAATTACACTCTACTGAATACAATATACACTCCCCATATTACCACTCAGTGCCACATAATTACACTCCACTTAATTACACTCTTCTCAATCCAACGTAAATACACTCCACATAATACCACTCAGTGCCATATAATTACACACCTCGTACTTACACTCTACTCAATGCAACATAAATACACTCTATCTATCTATCTGTCTCGCTATCTATCACCCTCACTCTATATGTCGATCTATCGTCATCACTCTAGCAATCTATCGCCCTCACTCTATCTATCTATCGCTCTCCCTCTATCTATCTATCGCTCTCCCTCTATCTATCGCATCACCACAGCATCACTCAGCACCACCACAGCATCAATCTTTGCAACCATTCAACAACTAGTTCAAATATGTTCTCTCAATGTTTCAAGCTCTATTACAAATGTCACAAAAAGATGTTAATATTTCACTTCTGTTCTTGGATTTTCATCACAATAAAATACAATGAACATAATCTTCACAAAAGTTATTTACAAAAGTTTAAGCTATTGCCATTATAAATTACAAAAACTTTTATTTAAGTATTAATTATTAAAAAAATGAAAAGCCATTGTTATTTGTAATATCAATACATCTAAGTCACGTAAATACAACACATATCGCATTACAAATGCTATAGGTGTCACATTTGCGAAAGTTGCAACTATTGGCATTGTAAATGACAAAGCTATTAATTTAGCTATTTTGAAAACCAACACATAAATAAAAAAAATGTCATTTACAATACCAATAGCTAAAAATTTCCTAATGCGATACCTATTGCATTGCAAATGCTTGTTATGCCTGGCACTCAGCATCTCCTACCGGTCTTCTTTATCTGCCCTCTGTGCTCTAGGTGTCTTGTCTTCTCAGCATTCACCTTAACGTACCTTTCTATGCATTCTACCTGTCCTGTGTCCTGTTTCCGTCTCTCTCGGACCTCTCGTATGACTCTCTCATCAACGCCCACTCAGCCTCTCCCCTTTTTTACGAGCATTTATTAACTGCAATTCACAAAAGACGTAATAACTCTCATCAGCGTGTATTATTCCCCTCCCACGCCCTGAAATATTTTTTCTGCCACAACACTCACTTAATAAGAATAACCTTGCCTCTCTCTCCCCACCCCTAGCTCACAAAGACGGAGAACGAACAATGCAAGTTGTTTGTTCAGGGGATAAGTTCACACTTTAAACCACTGCTTACATATTTACTGTCTGTCTTTCAACTGCTCAATAACCATCTTATTGACTAAAGCAAATTCAGGCTACGCGTGCTGCCGTTTTTTTAAAAACTATTTGTGGTAAGGCCCACACTCAAATTGCTCCCTATAAAGAGTAACAAACTAACCCAGTCTTGTTTTTTAACTTTGAATTCTGGGGCTTGTAGTTTTATTTTTCCACTATTAAGAAAGGATTATAAGCATTATAATGCCAAATAAACACGAGTACTGGATGATTGGGCAATTTAGGACTTCGGAGCTAATTGACTGAGGGTATTTAATTCAATACTCAGCTGTTGTGTGAGTTGGTGGGGGCATTACCATGGCCAGGGAGCCAGTTCAGGACTGAAGTTAACCTTTTGTTTTTCATTTTCGAATGACACTCAGGGCCCTTTTACGATGTTGGTCTGTAAGCCTCCGACCGCTCGTCGGAGGCTTACCAACCAACATTGCGACCGGCAAATTATAATGTCGGAGGTCAGAGTATAAACTGGCCGGTCAAACTGACTAGGTTAAGAGAGGCTCAAGGAGCCCATCGATCAGTTGGAAGCCACACATAATCCCTAACGGGTGGTGTTTCCCCATTGGGATTATCAATGCGGTTTCGGACAGCCTTCCCATGTCGGCCTTTCCGACATGGAAAGGCTGTCAGAGAGCGACTTTGGGGGCCCTACAGGCTCCCTTTCCCCCCTGGCCTTACAGTTGAGGCCTACATCTCTGCACCGTGTGGCAAGCACCGTGAGGTGCCTGCCACATGGTGCAGGGATGTGTAAAACATCTATTTCACAATGGGAGTTTGTGCTGCGGGTGGTTTTAGACCGTCGTGCAAGCTCCCGTGGTAAAATGGAAGTTTGCTTCCATACCATGTGCGGTCGCATCCTATTGTGGTTTCGGGACAGCCGACAAGAGGTCGGTGGGTGCCACATCTGCGACGATGTCGGTTGGAGGGAACTCCGACTGCCATCATAATGATCCCCTTTTTCTTGGACAGATCTGAGAAGACCTTGGGCAGATGTGCAGACAACAGTTTTCAAGTGTCAGTTTTTTTCTCTGACTGTCTGTGGTGCCAGGAGCTTGGTGTCAGTCATGCTGGTATGAGCTGCTCCTTTGGTTTTCACATGTTTGATTGCTGACAACCAGGCTGAGAAACAGCTGAGGAGAGGGCAGGGGCAGCTGCAGTACTACATACAAGCTACTGGCATCAGTTGTTGGAGCATACTAATATAATGTGTTATACATAATCCTGTATGGCATTCTCTCTCCAGATTCCTGTGTTCTACCAGTTGAATTTCCTGCCTTGCATAATCTATGTGAATATGGTGTTTACTGATAAGAAGAGTACATTAAATAGGAGACAATTCAACCTGTGAGTTCTTCAAACTGGAAGCCAAGATCAGACAGCCCAACTACATTTGTAATAGAATAAGCGCCAAGGGGAGGAGTTGAGAGTGCAAGGTTTTGCTCAGAACTCCATGGGCTGCACTATGAATATCGGGGGTACCAAATACCAATGCTACATAGTCTTAATTTTACCTCGTACGTCCTTCATCTTTCGCCAGACTCTCCATGCCCCTTTATCCCACTCTTTCAGGTTCTTTTCGCCCCTGCTTTCTTTCTTTGTGACTGTTTTTCTGTCTTTCACTTCCTCCTCCTTTCTCCTTTTTGTATATTTCACTGCTTAGCTCTGGGTGAAAATCCTGTGTTAGCTGAGAACCTTCCATCTCCTGGCCATAGAAATCCCTCTATTGACCACATTTCTTCTCATATTTCTCAGGCAATCCCCAGCAGGGTAGATCACCTTTTCATTTGTCATGCAAGCATCCATTCCCGCAGTCCATTGTTCCCCAGTGGGGACCTCCTGTTAACCACCCCCCACACACTCATACACTTGCGCCAGGTCACTCTGACTTCAATGCAGATTCTTATATATATATAATACTTATTTAAATATGGAACCAAACCACATTCACTGGATGATGTCATCAGTGATGTCACTGACCATGTCATGAATGATATAATATGTGACATCATCAGCAGTGGATTGCGGGCGCGCGAGTTATAGTTAGTACAACTAACTATAACGGAGGAATTTCAAAGGTTTTGTATGAGTGAAATGTCCAGCTAACTATAACACCCCTGAAACCTATGGTTTTTTCAGTGAATTTCTAAGGTTTTTTAAATGCTAATTCTTAACTATAATATACCTGAAATCTATGGGTTTTTTCACTGAATTTCAAAGGTTTTTTAAATGCTAATTTATAATTATAATGTTCATTAAGCATATCTGGTTTTTTCTGTCTTTTTTAAATATCATCCCATTCTCAACCTAGTAAAAACTGCAAATATAACCACTCTTCCTTTCATTCCTTTCGCCAACAAAATCGCCACAAACCAGAACCACTACTAACGCTAATGATATACAAACTAGGCGTTCCCGTTGAAAAAAACCACAAAACACCACTTCCCCATATTTTCAACAACCAGCCAAATCTGCAATGCTACCTAAAAACAGGCGATAGCCCCACTTACCAGTAACAAATTAACATCAACATTTAACTGGTGTAAGGAGGTCGACTATCTACTGCGTGAATTACACCCAACTCACACCCATATCTAAAGACGAATATGTGACAGAGGTACTAATCATGCAGCTCCGACACCCAACAATATCACAACACCCAGCGCTACCACCACCACAACCACCCCCAGACCACTCCCCCCTACTACCTCAGAGGCAGCACAAAACAGGACAACAAACCTTCCCAAAATACCATATCCCCTCAACCGCACAATAGCTGAATCTTCAGAGATGTGGCAACGAACTATGTATAAGGGAGGGAACTCGCACATCAACAATAATTTACGCAATCTCAAGTGTACCGGTGATATGCTGTACACAACTCACTATACAAACAACAAACCTTTCCATGTGGAGATATAGTATTGATACATATAGTGTACTGCACAGTGGACACAACCATATTTTCTCATACACTGAGGAATATCTCAGTCATGTAGCTGTGTTGTTCCCCCCTTGAAGCGGAAGTGGATTGGGCTGGTCCAACGAATGCAACTCCAGCATAAGAGTATAAATACATAGGCCACGCCTCGGGCGTGGTTCACTTGTGCAAAGACAAAAGAGTCTGCCAGAGCGATGGCCCTCAGCCTGCCACGTGGATGCCGCCATGACCACGGGCCTCCTCGACACAGGCCCCCTGCGAACCCACCGCACAGCACCACAGACTTATGTCTGTATTGACTACTGCCTTCAATCTACACTGCGGACAGCAGGGTTCACAACTTGAATTCAGCTTTGGATCTACACTACGGACAGCATTGAATTCAGCCTTGATTTATTTAATGCAGAGACAATTGTACTCTATGTCCTCAGATTTTGTTATATGATGTGACAAAAAGCATTCCTCGATGTCTGTGCTGACTACTACCTTCCATCTACACTATGGACAGTATGGCTCACGATTCAGATGGAATGGAGATTGCAGATGTAGCAGTCCAGTAGGCGAGACACATTGTATCAGTGCGACTCGCCCAGACCACGCATCATCGCAGGGTGCGCACACGCTGAGTTCTTCAGGTGCCACTAATTCACTGCACCACAAGTCATCGCCACATGGCCTTATTAAGGCACAATTTTTTAGACAGAAGACATTGCTCCCGGTGCGGCCAACCAGGGCCTCGCATCATCGCAGGGTACGCACACGCTGAGCGCTAGAGGTACCACAAACTCAGTGTACCATAAATCATCGCCACGTGGCGGTATTGAGGCAGAATTCAATAGACAAAAGACATTGATCCGAATGCGGCCCCCCGCAGGCTAGGTACACGCTGAGCGCCAAAGGTACTACTAACTCAATGCACCATAAATCATCACCACGTGGCCTTATTAAGGCAGAATTCACAAGACCACGCATCATTGCAGGTTCCACAGAACCTGGTTGCTTGGGGTGCAACTAACTCAGTGCACCACTTATCATTGCTGGCTGCACACACGCAAACTTGCCAATACTGTGCAGCTCTACTCAACGCTACGTGGCTGTGGGTCCTTGCTAACCGCTGCCTCCTGCCTACACTGCGGTCATCAGGGCTCACAATTAAATTGACTCTTCATTCATTAATTGCAGAGTGCAGTACGAAACTAAGTATAACGTCCCTAAAACCTACACAATATCCTTTTAGTATCCTTCCTTCAAGAACTTGTTTTATATCAGTTATAGGTTTAGTACAATAACAACATTCATCTTGCAAGTCCAAACGAACACTGAATGGCAGTCTGCACTGCCGACAGCACTGCTCACAATTTGAACTATAATGTCCCTGAAACCTACATATTTCGACAATGTTTTCCATACATGTTTGACCTTTTGTCCGAATCGCGATTACAGATGGCGCAGTCCAGTAGGCAACAGACAATGCTCCTAGTGCGACCCGCACAGATCAAGTATCATAGCTGGGTCCGCAGACGCTAAATGCTTTTGATGACCCTACGTCAGTGCACCACAACTCATGGACCCTTTATGATAGAATGTTTTGTGTATGATATCAGATCTACCGGCCCTACCTCAGTGCACCACAAGTCATGAACCCTTTACGATAGAATCTTTTGCGTTTTATTTCACATGTAGCGCTCCTATCTTTGCGCAGCACAAGTCATAAACCCTTTATGATGCAATATCTGTGTATGATTTGATGATTACTATTGTACTTGTTACCAACAGCAATGATTCCCGAAGGGATGGCTTACGCTCACCCCACAATCACCCAGCACAGACATCAATGGACATGTGACCCTGGTAATAAAATGGAGTCAAGCATACATGCCCGTACCCAGTTCAACTATCTATCTGTGTCTGTGTATTTATTATGTTTGTAAAATGCTGCCCCTGGGCCCTACCACATTACATTGTGCTGTAAGCAGCGTATGCAACCATCTTACCTCTGGCAGTAGAAAAAACTTTGGTTATGTAACTTTCTCTCGCTCATTCTACAAGTACGAATGTAGAAACTGGATCATTAGAGTACTGCAAGCAAAGTGTATAGTAAATTTATAAGTGCCTGCGATTGCCGGAGTTTTTTTTTTTTTAGCATATTTATATAGCGCGACCACGACCCTAAAGTATTTCAGCGTTTTACATGAGCACTGTATTTACATTACACTTTCAGGCACGTGGAGATTACATGATTTCTCTACAATAACAGGATGTGAACGCGACTCCGAGGCTCGAACACTGATTTCCAGCACCAACTTCGACAGTGTACCCGACTGACCACATAAGGATATATGTTGCCGCAGCCTAACTCCGACCACAAGCCTCACTCGAATTAGCTGCCCTTCATGTACCAAAAACTGCAACCTGAAGTTTTCATAGCCCTGTATTGCTATAACACTCAACTGAATGTGCAATAAACATTCATATCCACAGAAATACGTCATGTACACCATCTGTTATGTGTGGAACTATGGATGAATATAGGGTCAGTGATACCCCGTACCTTCCATGTTGGCCATGTTGTGGGACTTCACTGACATAATGACACATTTGCGTTTAAGACCCGGGTGACGGCAGCACTACAACACAGACACCCAAATCAATTGATTTCTCATATAGCTCACGACGGAGCCAAGCCCATAGCTCCGGAGTCATTCTTCACAGCCTCACGTAGCACTGGCATACATCAGGCCAGCCCACTCCGCTTACGCTTCCAGGAAAAGACAACAATGCTACATGGCCAAGATTTTCATTGTAGTGATCTGCTAATCACAGGTCTAGTTGTCAGAATGGCACAGACCCTCTTTGGTCACTGAGTTAGTGGTACCACAAGGACTGAGCGGGTGAGCAACCTGCGATGATGATGGGTGCACGAGTATGTCCTTTGCCTTAGTGATATCAAGATTCAGCATCAAATGTGAGACTTCTTGGTGGCAGAGCAGAACAGCAAGGTGCCCTGTCCGCGAAAAGGTGAGCAGTGATGCCTGGGTGCGCAGCTGAGGGAGTAGATGGGGTGCAGCAGACTGGATACAAGCGATTTACAGCAGACTGGACACAACGATTTAGGCGTACGCAGACCTATATACCCTGTCTTATTGCATTTTGATTTTTTTCCAATAGCAGGACAGTTTTTATAGTCGGCCAAATATCCGTCGCTCCCACATCTGTAGCAAAGTAGATGAGTATTTATTTTTTTATACTATGTACCCTTAAATTTACTGTCTTATTTTGACAACCTTTCCTTTCACAGTTTGTTTAGAACTCGCGCCTGCGTTGCTGTGCGCAGTACGACTTGTGCCTACGTTGCAGTGCGCAGCACTGATCGTGCAGCTCGAGACATTTTGTAAGTGAAAAAACAGGGATATGAACCTAACCTAGGAATCACTCACGGTTGTACGTGTGTGTTTCCTTCCATGCTACCCCATTGACCTTGCGACTTATTCTAAAAGACTGCACACAATTGGCCAGAGGCGGGCGTATTGCTCTGCTCATGGCCTATTGGTGTCTATTAATAGACACCAATAGGACATGGGGTTTCAATTATCGTGCCCAGACACAGGCGTGATAATTGAAACCACGTGTGTGGCTGCACACCACTTGTTTTCTTTAACCAGATGGAAAACATTACTACTTCTAGTAATTGATGATAAATCAAAGCCCATTAAAATAGTTGGGACTGTGCAGATCGTTGTGTTATTAATGGGGGGAGGGGTGTGAGAGGGCGGTGTTATTATACTCCACATTAAGATAGTGGCAATTACCAGTCATAACATCTTCATTCGTTTTATTCCTGTTAAAGAATCTGTGTCATACATAATGGTTTCTGCAATATCATTTTAAGTTCAATTCTATCATAGAACAAACATTTGCAATGCAATAGGTCTTGCATTATTGAAGTTTGAGCTATTGGTGTTGCATTATTTAGCAATGGAACAGAATTACCGTCTCTGTCTTTTTATTCCTGCATACCGGACTTTTCTACAATTACTAATTCTCTACTATCTTGTAGATGTGGAGCTTTAGGGTGCACTATGGCCCGGCACGTGGTGGGAGACACACCGGTGACAGAAAGGCGAGCAGCGAATATTCTCTTCAATGGCACTCTCTCACTCTCTCTCTTCCTCTCTCCTTTGATGAACGAATGACACACAATTGTATCTTGCTCTTTATCTAACAGGCTGTGTTTCACAAATTGGTGTCTCTCCCGCCCCCCAACACCACCAGAGCTCAACATCTGTGGAAGCTGCAATGATGCGTGGCCATCCTCACAATACCTGAGAAAGTTTCTTCGGCACGTGGTGGACCCTCTTTGAAACACGCCAGTGGCACAAGGTGAGCAGAGAAGCTTCTTTCCGCAGCAACGAGAAGTCACCTCTGGGCAGTGAGAGTGTAGAGTGTGCAGCAGTAGGAATGGACAATCACCTCCGGGCACTGGCAGCGCATAGGGTACAGCACTCTGGGTGCGTAGGAACAGGCACTCACCTCCGGGCACTGGGAGTGGATGGGGTGCAGCAGTCTGGGTGCGCAGTAATGGAAAGTCACCGCTGGGCAGTGGGAGTGGATAGGATACAGCACCCTGAGAGGAAAATAGCGCACAGACAACTCCTTGCAGTGGGAGTTCATGGAATACAGCAGCCTGGGTGCGCAGAGGCGTAACACAGAAATATGCGTGTGTAGTTGTATGTACTCTGCAATTACTAATTCTATACTATCTTTCAGATCACTAAACTTGAGGGTGCACTATGACCTGGCACGTGGTTGGACACACACTGGTGCAGAAAGGTGAGCTGCAAAGATTTTCTCCAGTGTCAACACTCCCTCTCCTGCTCCATCTTTTCCTTTCTCTCTCTCACACTTTCTCTCTTTCTCTGTCTCTTCCTCTCTCTGTCTCATTCTTTCTTTTTCTTCCTCTCTCTCACTCTTTCTCTCCCTCTCTTCCTCTCTCTCACACTGTTTCTCTTTCTCTTTTCAAGTTGTGAACCCTGCTGTCCGCAGTGCAGATTGATAAATCAAGGCTGAATTCAAAGCTGTCCGCAGTATAGATCCAAAGCAGAATTCAAGTTGTGAGCTCTGCTGCCTGTAGTGTTTGCAGCAGGTAAGCAGAGCGGCCTAGGTGCACAGGGCCTCCTATTTAACGCGGTGCGGCAAAAGGGGTGAGGTGCATCAGCGTCACTGCGCAGGTGAAAACAAACGATATTGCCGTGCATAGTGATGTGATCTCTCACCTCATTTTGTCTCATCTCGGTCTCCTGCTGAAGCATACTGTAGACCTGAGACAGCGGGCAGCGCTGCCCTACAGACACCTCTTCAGTGCGGTGCTGCAAGAGGGGTGGGATGCATCAAGCAGACTGCGCACGTGGGATAAGCAATATTGTGAAGTGTTATGTTGTGATCTCTGACCTCATTCAGTCACATCTGTCTCATTTTAAGGACCTACTGGACCGTACTAAAGACCTGAGCCAGCACGCAGCACTGCCCTACAGACATGTGGCGTTGGCTTTTAGGACCCTGTAGTTAGCTCCTTACTGAGTGTACATGTACACAGGCTCCCGCCACTGCATTACACGCAAACATTAAGCTTCTAGCATGTGCTCTATTCCTTACTGTGTAAACCTTACTATAACATAGTTTTATTTAACCTTGTGTATTCTAGTGCACTCCAACTCCTCTTTGAACCACGATTACCACTAACGGTTGATCGTACTTCAAAAACGAAGGATGCACTCAACTCCTATTTTTTATGAAGCACTCAACTCCTATTTTCTATCAAGCTTAAAATAAACCTTCATTTACCTCCAGAAGTTTCCACCATTAAATTATTTCTCCCTTTACAAAAATTCATTGATTGGCTGAAAGGGGCTGAGCGGGAACTCTCCCCGCAATGATGCCCTGAGCGTCGTGGGACACACCAGTGGTGGCAGGTGAGCAGTGTAGCCTCAGTGTGGAAGACCTACAATTGAGCACATTGCGGGGGAAGGGATTGGGGTGTAGCACTCTGGGTGCACAGGTGAATACAAACAATTTTCCAGTAACTAATAATGTACGACTATATTATCAAAGAACGGCGATAACATTAACACCACTTTACCAACAGGAAACTGCCACAAAAGCGACGATAAGGGGTTGATAATATGCCCTTGTGAATTCCCATAGAATCCCAGGTTCACACCAAAACCTGTGCTTCTAAGGGAATTCACAACAGCAGATTATGAACCCTTATCGCCGCTTTAGCGGCAGACTCCTGTCAGTAAAGTTGTGTTAATGTTATCCCCGTTCTTTGATAATATAGTCTTACATTATTAGTTACTGGAAAATCGCTTGTATTCAACTGTGCACCCAGAGTTTTATCGCCTTTCCTTCATAATATGGCCCATAATCTCTGGCTTCATGTATTTAAATTTAAGTACTTCTTAAACCACTTCTTCAACCACACTCTATCTCGCAGATCCCTACGTCCTAGACAAACGGGTGACAGAGGATGAACAGTAAGGGCTGAGTGCTCTATCTCCTCCTGCCTCTCTTCTTTTAACTCTCCCTCCCCTTCTCACTTCCACCTACTGCCCCTCCCTTCCATTTTCATGATGGTCCTTTCATTTGAACTAGCTTTGTTTACCTCTTCCACATAGCACACATACTTATATTTCATTAGGTCTCGTATAGGGCAGCGCATGCGCTGCCTCTCCGAGGCATCATGTAATCAATAAGTTGGGTGAAACTCCGCCCATTGCCAGGAAATTTCTCCTGCCACTTGCCATTGGTTAACTCTTGCATTGCTCTTGTTATCTCACTTACTGTTTGCTGTTGATCCGACATGTCACTTCCGTTCTTTGCAGGAAGCAGCACCGACCAACTACAGTTTCCCTACACTGTGAGTGTATATATTTTATTTTGGGGACTACTTCTGTTTAGGTCGCGTGTCACACACACATGCATACATAATCAGCACGGCGCCCTTTCACGAGCGCCGTGCTGTTAATGGTTTCATTGTTTCCTCCACCTCCCCTCTGCTCTCCGTTCTCACTCCCTCGTCCCCAAGCTCCCGCAGTCATGAATGTTTTCACTATCAGCTGTCCAAGGGCGCGTGCCACTTCTCCGGTTCAGCATGGCAGTATAGTTAATGCTCGTCTTTCCCCAGCCTTCTGTTCTGTTGCCTTTCGTGTTTCTGTAACCTTGTGTATCTTACATCCACAGCTTCCATGCCTGTGTAATTTTTATCGCAATGATATGGCACGCTAGATAAGTGCTGGTATTAACATGATGTGCTGTTGTGAGAAAAAAAGAGGCTAGAATTGAATTGGCTGTTGAAACAAAACCACAGTATCTGTTGATTTTGTTCCTGCTTAATGATAGGAAGCCAGGTGGAGGCATTTGTTTCGAACGCTGGTTCTCTCTTCTCCCTCGATTTATGTCTCGATTTTGTTAACACGTTCCTTGCCGGGCAGGGAGCACACCAGCCCCATAATCGCATGGGCCAGGCCTCCTGGGTATTGAGTCTGCCGAGGAATTGCGTGAGGCTCCATAAATCTCTGACATAAGTGGTCGCTCATTGACCTTAAGCAAAGTATTTAATTTCCCCAGGTTGTCCGATGGAATGGAACACCACCTCCCGCCCTTCACTGCTTAAAGGTGTCAGCCACGCTGGAAATAAAGAGGTGCGTGTTTAAGGCTCTGGTCCCATTTTACAGACGGACCAAGACACCTCTAGCTGTGACACATCTATCATTTCACTAGGCAGCAGTTACTTTGTATTCCTAAAAAACTCTCTGCTATTGCAAAGGCGCTTGCAGGCTCGTTTATTATCCCTATTCCATCAACATATGCTCTCACATTTCTATTATGGGTACTCGCTAATCCCTTACATGGTCATGTTTGCTCTTCCACTTCTACTGTTGACCCCCCAAATTCTTTGCATAAATTCCTAACAAATATAAATGCTCTTTATATAGCCTCCAGCATATACACAGTATGTGAGTAGATTTTCTAGAGCCTGCACATGTGGCATTTTGCCCCTAATTTGAAAGTGGCAGACGGTGATTTCCTAAACTCTCCTTTTAGGAGAGGAAAACATGTTAAACACAGATACATGTTTCTAGTGGAACTCTGTCAAGCAACCTTCTTTACCATGGAAACCAATTGCCATGATGCACTCACATTTGTTTTGCAAGCCGAAACCTGCACCACATGGGAGAGAAAATTAGCCTAGCTGTAAAGATCTGTATCGCTGCTCACACTTTCAAATGTGTGTTTTGCTGTAAACATGGCATGAATTGCCCTCGATCACGGGCTGTGAACCTTCACACAGACTGGAACAAGCTGGCCCCCTCCCAAATTATTTGATGTACATATCAAGCTACATTGGCTGTAGCTTTGTCTCTAGCGCTTACGCAAACATAAACTGTCTTACAATAAATAGCAATCATCTCAATGTTTAGCCGCAAAACATTGGTGTTTGTAAAACTTGTTTAATAATTTATTTACTTTAGTTCCATTCGCCCATGCCGCACTTTAGCTTTAAACGTTTAAAGCTAAAGGAAAAAAAGAAACGGGAAGCCGCCTTTACTTTATTGAGGTCCCACTGCTGACTGTCTGGAGAAATTAAGTGATTTGAGCAGAATCACAGGCTGTTGCGTCACCAAGACTTGAACTGGGAAACTGAGGTGAGCGCTCCAATCAGCATCTCTGACCGCTGCGCCACATCCTCTCCACATCCGTGTTACTTGTTTCTTTTGGTTAAGGCTGAATGCATTTAGAGCTTGCGTGCTCTTTAAACGCCTTTATTTTTACAATCTTCAACATATGTTTACTGCTGTTTTCCTGGAGCCGGAGCTGAGTTCAGAAAGCACACAGTGGGAGTGTGAAACGGCTCCAGGGAAACATCTTTTTATTATCAGGGTTTGTAACTTTATGAGTTATTTTAGCTGAGGTCTGTGAAACAGCACTCCGCTTTAGTAGGCTAATGGTCTACTACGTTGCAAATAAATGAATATTTAAGGTAAGTGCACCAGGCCAGGTCACGTTTTTAGGTTTCGCCTGTCGAAAGCTGCGCAAGCAGCGTTTGGCGCAGGCAAAATCTTATGAGAATAGTATGTGGGCTTTGTTCCGCCTCTGTCTTCCATTGGCTAGCTCCATAAATGGAGGCTAGCCATTGGAAGAGAGAGGCGTCCGTCATTGTGGGAGGCGATTGGTGAGCGTTCCGGCGATTTTTTTCTCATCCTGCCCCTTTGACAACGTCATTGCGGTGGTGGGCGGTTCCTTTTTTTTTTTTTGGGACGCCATGTTTTGATCATTTGCCGCCGGAAGATGTCCAGGTGAGTGCGTCCTTGGTGAGTGCTTGCTGTCCTGTCTTCCCCCGCCCCCCCTCCCGCTGTCCGTGTGCCCGGTACCGACCCCCCTCCCGCTGTCCATGTGTGCCCGTTCCCGCCCCCCCTCCCGCTGTCCGTGTGCCCGTTCCCACCCCCCCTCCCACTGTCCGTGTCTCCGGCATTGTAAATGCTTGTTCGTGTTGAGTGATCACCCCCAATGCCACCCGACTGGGGATCAAGCTCCAGCTTCTCTGTCCTCCTCATTGGCCACCAGTCTCTGGGCCACTCCTCTGCCTCCAGCGTCAGCCTGTGACCCAACAAGTTCCATACGTCGGCATCAGAAACAGGCATCTACCTTCCAGGGACCTAGTGGGCGCGCTTGTTATTCTTTCACTGCTCTCTGCTTCATAGTCGGCGGACCTCTATTCTTTACCCTTCGTTTAATTCTTTCCAATTTGTAAATGCTCAGATCGCAGAAATCAGAGTACACTGCAAGCAACTAAAGTTAATACGTACACTTAATATAGTATACCTAACGTCGTTATTAGAACTGCGCACCATAGACCACGTGGTTCTATCGGCAGGAACAAACTTACCATCAGCCATTTGCACATAAGGTGTGTGTGCAAGCCTCCCAGCTGAATTCAATTCCTGGTTCATATTACAGGTGACCACAGACTTCCCGTCACCCATTAGGCTTTGGAGCCCTGCGCATCCTAGATGTCTGTCCAATAGCCTGGCGCCGATTTTCAACGAACGCACAGAAACGTGATGACGTTTTAAAAGCGCCAAACTGTTTGAATTGTGTATGTGCGTTTCATTTCTGGCTATTCCTTTGCCGTGCGTGATCTCTTTCCTATAGCCGTCTACTGTCCCTTCTTTCCGGGAGCAGGTAACCTGCCTAGCGCCCACGACAGTGTTAGCGAAGCGAACAGTCTCACTTACTGAGCCTCCCGTGCTCCTAGGTTCCAGACTGCCCCTCAATGATGGTGGACGCGGCCTCTATCCCAGGCGCCTCTCTTCCTCCCCAGTGGCAGCTGTACTTACAACAGTATCGGGAGCAGACTTACACCAACTGGCCCTTCACAGAAGGCTGCGTCTGCACCCCTCGAGCGGTGAGAAAGGGTCGGACTTGGGTGATCCCTTTAAGATCATCGTGGACGATAAAACCATTCGATTTATGTTTGGGGCATATGCTTCGGGAGGTGGGGAGTACTGTTTCTCTTTTCCCGTGCTGAAATCTGTTATAAGGCTGCCAGGGCCTGGAATTGGGTGGGTCTGAGGGTTTCTCGTTTGTGTGCCAGTCTATGAGAGAATAATATTGTGCCCTCCGGTTAAGCGGGTGTTCGTTTATGGAGTGCTTTTAGTGGAAATAAAAAGGAGTTTAGGGGGGTGGGTGGCATAGTTTCTTGAAAGGGACGTGGCTGAAGAAGCGTAATATGTAATCTCCTCGGTGAGGAGTGCCCCATGTAATCAAGGGTGTGGTTTAAATTGTGTACTAAAATCTTGTTCCAGATTTACTACGATTTTCAGTCAGGGGTGCGTTGCTTTTGTGGCACAGCCAGACTCTGAATAATTGTTGGCATTTACTAAGCCATGCAAAATTGTATAGTTTAGTAAATAGAAAGTAACGCAATGCTGCTATGCGTTGGGTAGGCGTTATAGAGGTGAAGCATGGGCGTTCCCATGCATCCATCCATGTAATTTGAAGCAAACCAATTTATAAAAACTTGTAAACTGGGGTATGCCCCTAAATTGTGTGCCTACCTGATAAAGGCGTAACAAGGAGAAGTATCTTTATTTCAGCTTTTCACTTTCTCTGTCTATATGTGGAAAGAGGAATATTTTGCTTAGGATTGTTTTTGTGCAGGGAATTGACAAATGCAGTTGCCATGATTATATGTGTGTGTGTGTGTGTATATATGTATGTATGTGTATATATATATGTATATGTGTGTGTGTGTATAGCTATAGATATCTATATATAGATCTATATATATATATCTCTCTACTTAAAGGAGGAAGGAGGTGAAATGGCATTCAAGGCTGGAAGCCAAAATATAACCAGGGGTTCACTTCCCAAGCCGGGCTCAGGCTCTCAAAGGTGGGCGAGCAGCTTGATCCAATCCTGCTGACCCTTCGTGGCATTGCAGAGATATGACCTCCAACCCCTCTTTCACAGCATTAAAAGATGCAAGTACAGTGAGCTCCACCAACGCTCCATACCTTATTCAAGCTGGTCACAATGTGAAATATTATGGAATTGGTCCTGTCATGCTGGACCTTCCCATTGTAAAGATATGACCCATAATATGCATTTCACAGCATTAGAAGAGGCAAGTACACTGAGCCCTGTCGGTACACCCTATCACATTAAAGCTTGTTGCAATGTCTCCTTGTTGAATCCCATTCTATTGTAATTGCATTGCTGCATCTGACGAGGCTTTGAAGTGCTTTACGTCGGACAGCAACCTGCTGTTAGTGGTTTATCCAATGTTTATTGGTTGTTTACTAGGGTTATTCTTGTGCTTTTGAGGCAAGTCCATGCTTTTGCTAACGTTTCTTTGTGTTGGATTAAATTAAGAAGTTAGGCGTGATCGTTAGTATGGGAGTATGTGAGTTCTTGCACGTTTGGGACTAATGCACTAGAGGTTATGCAGGTGTTTTACAGAGTAGTGTGTTTTGAAAAGAGGTGTGGGCAATTTGTAGAAATACATTAATGGAGATAAAGGCGAACAATTGGCAGAGTATGCTGTGTTTGGAGATCGGAGGCGTGCAAGGGGTGGGTGGAGATCGGAGGCGTGCAAGGGGTGGGTGGAGATCGGAGGCGTGCAAGGGGTGGAAAGTGTCATTTAAGAAAGAGGCAACATTTGTAAGTATACTGATTCAATGCAGTGATTTAGGAATATACAGGAACAGTTTTAAGATGGCATGCAATCTGAGGATGCAACACTCCAGAAAAACACTTTCATGTGTTATTGTGTTCCTTTTAGAGAGTTTGGTAGGCACTAGATTCAGTCAAACAGTTTTGTCCACTGTTCAACTACCACTACACCACCGCTTCAGCAAGGACAGCTGATCAGCTCAGGGTTCGAAGTGTATATGGCTCTATGCAGATAATGAGAAATATCAAGTAATTTAGGCAGTGCTTGGAGGAAGCAGTAGCATTGGGATTTACAGACCGTCGGCCAAAGAGTGTCCATGGAGGCCAGCCTGCACGGACATAGACAGTATCGGAGGGGCCTTCTGCTTCCGGGATGCTGTTCAGGGGGAGAGTGGACCTTCCATTTCCGGCACGGTGTGCTCCGGCGGTGGTTGTTCGTGTATTCGTCTGTCTCTTTCCCTGTACTTTTCTGTTGCCCGTGCCTGCCTGCTAGTGAGAGTCTGTGTGGTGTGCCCTTTCTGTGTTTGCTTTTCTGTCTGCGTCCGTCTGTGTGTGTGTGTGGTTCTGTCTGTGTGGGTGCATGTGGCTCTGTGTGTTGCTCTGTGTGGGTGCAAATGCAATAGGTCTCGCATTTGCAAGAGATTAAGCTATTGGCATTGTAAATGACAATGCCATTTATTTATCTATTTTCAAAACCAACACATAAATGCCAATAGCTCAAACTTTTCCAAAGGCGAAACCATTGCATTGTAAATGCTTGTTTTTGTTGTGACAGTGATTTCACTTAAAAGCAACACCCCAGTTCCCCAGCTTCTAATTCAGCCCCTCTAGCCGTTATGCCAGATCTGTGTACGTTCGGCTCGTACTGTACTTTTCTTTCTTGAGAAACAGGCAGTTTTCTTGTGTGTTTTCTTGACTTGTTGTCTATCTTCTTTTACTTGCACCCGTCCCCACACCATCTGTGTTTATGCATACCCCACCAGCTCACCCTCCCTGTTTCATCAGCCTCTCCCCGACCGTGCCATAAGCAACACAGAGACTGATGCAAGAGGGAGGATCAGTGGGTGGGGGCCAAAGCAACACATGGGGGGGAGGGGAGGGGGGGAGGGGGGGGCGACGCAACACAGATGGCGTATTTCACAGGGCCCAGTTTAGGGACATCAGAGTTCTTTGCGCACAGGCCCAGCTCGGACTCCATGGAACAGTGGGGTTATGCTTGTTCTCTTATGCTTTTCATGTTTGTTTTGATCGCATGAAACACTTAATCTGCACATAGATCCGTGCGTATCCTAATTTCAGACTAAGTTGCTTTGCTCCTATTTAGGTAGCTCGACTAAAGCTGCTTTTCATGTGATTTCGATTTTTCAATTATCATAATCTATATAATGATGATGTGAACATATTAGTATTTGGTGTTGCTGGGTCATTTGAATGATTTGCTTTCTGTTCTAGGTGTGATCATGCAAATATGCTTATCTTTGTTGTCCTTTGACTGCCATTTGGGTAGAAGACTGTGTAGGAGGCAAATACTGGAAGGTTTGCTCAATGTGATCTTCACTTTGCATGTTAAAATAAAGAAGATTTTGGAAAGGTGCCTGGGCTATTCTTATTTCAAACTGGAGTGCTTCTCATGTATGATTGGACAAAGCAGGCTAAGTACTGAATGTGTGTGCTTACTGTGTTATGCACAGGAAATAAATCCACACATATCGAGGATTTCATGAACAAAGAAACATTTAGGCAAATATTGCTATGGCTTTGGTATGGGACTCTTGTTTTGGCATATAGGATACATAGTGGGAAGCCAGATGTGTATGCCTATATTTTTGTACGCCCCAAATGTGTCTGCTATCAGTATGCTTCCATTGATGGGTTCAGTTTTATTTCAAATCTCCTAAGTGTAGACTGGCTCTTGAAATAGCACCTAATCACTTACCAACCAGATGCACGGAAATTTGTTTTAAGGACCATTGTACATTATTGAATGAATAAAAGGTATCTCAAATGTAGTTTAGTATTTAGAAAGGTTGATGTACTTACAGATTACGTTCACTCCAACAGCAAATGGTAACAAACATGCTTTTAGCATTGTAAATTACAATGCCTTTTAATTATGTGTTTTCAAAACCTGCAAACGGTGCAGACACATGCACTTTGTACTTACAGTCCTTGCTTACGAGAAGCAAGGCTGAAAGTAACTGCCATTTTTACTGGCAGCTTTGTTTCTTGTCACTAAGGACACCACTCGCAGGTTTTCAAAACGCAAATTAAAAGCATTGTCATTACAATGCCAATAGCTCAAACTCTTGCAAATGCGAGACCTATTGCATTGCAAATGCTTGTTTTTGTCTTGCAGGTTACCTACGCTGCTTCCACTGGAATCCAACCCACGTTTTTTTATTATACTGTTCTGTTAAAGTTAAATTTCTATTTATTTCGGTTTTAATAAAGGTCACTTTAAAAAATATATATATATCTTAGTGTATAGGTATTTTTCTGACAACACTTGACTATTATTTATTGTAATAATCCTCTGTTTATAGAGATTTTAAAGACAATACTATTTAACATTACAGTGCACCTACAAAAAAAATTAACAAACTGTTAGACACATGAATCCTGGGTAATTATACAACTACAAGAGTTCTATGAGTGTATGAGCGATCTTTGACCCTGTCACCAGGCAGGTCGCTCCCCTCTCCGCCACGCAGCCCCCTGTGTGACCCGTGACCCTCTGCCGCCGCCGCCGCCCATGCTCAGCCCGCCTCGCCTGCGCCCCCACTGGTACTTGTCTCTGTCTCATTCCTCTGTGCCCATTTTTTTCCTTTTTGTACCCCCTTCCTCTGTGCCCATTTTTTTCTTTTGTACCCCCTCCTCTGTGCCCTGTTGCTTTTGTACCCCCTTCCGCTGTGCCCATCTGTGCCTTTTGTTTTTAACTTCCCGCTCGTTTTGGCCCGTCCCCCCTTGTACCCCCTTCCTTCGTTGCCCCCTTGCCTCTGTTTCCCGCCGCTGTGCCCCTGCGGCCCCGCTCCCTCGCACCCCATTTGCCACCCGCTCCCACCTCCCAGCTGCTCCTCCCTCCCTCTGACCCTCATATGGAGGCCGCGCAGCGGGCGCGCCGAAGGCGCGCCAAAGGCAAGCCCGTCTGCGCCCGTCCGCCTGGACTGCGCCCAGCGCCAGAACCACTGGACCCCACACCCCCCGCAACGCCAGACTGCACTACGACTCCAACACCCTCCACGCACTCAACACCGGACGAGACCACCCCTGCTACCGGCCCACCCCGAAGCGCACCCAAGGGCCCTTCACCTGCCGGAACTGCAGATTCACCAGCATCCAGGCCACCAGACCACCAACGAGAGAACCCAACCACCTCCGCTGCATCCTCCTCAACACCCGCTCCGCTCACAAGCACGCCATCAAACTCTGGGACCTCCTAGACTCCACCGCCCCGACGTGGCCTTCCTGACGGAGACATGGCTGAACGTCACCTCGGCACCAGACACCGCCATAGCCATCCCACAGGGCTACAAGATCATCCGGAGGCACCGCACCAACAGAGTTGGAGGGGGAATCACCATCATCCACAAGGACACTCTCAGAGTCTCAACCAACACCGACGGCACCCTCACCACTGCCGAGCACATGCACTTCCAGATCCACACCGACCCCAACACCACCCTCAGAGGAACACTCGTCTACAGACCTCCCGGACCAAGACCACAGTTCAGCGACACCATCGCCGACCTCGTCAGCACCCACGCCCTCGCTTCCACAGACTACATCCTCCTCGGGGACCTGAACTTCCACCTCGAGAATAACAACGATGCCAACTCCACCGCCTGATAGACAACCTCACCAACCTCGGACTCAACCAGCTCGTGACAACTCCCACCCACGCCGCCGGACACATGCTGGACCCCATCTTCTCCACAAGCCCCCACGTCTCCTTCAACCACACCACCGAATCCCACTGGACCGACCACAGATGCGTCCACTTCACCTTCAGGAAACACACCACACACCACTGCACCCAACAGCTGCCACGCCGCTGCTGGAGCAAGATCACCAAGGACCAATTGACCACTACCCTCGCCCTGAGACCACCCGCCGACCCCACCGACCCCGACACCGCCGCGACCAACCTCAAGCAGTGGATCAATGACTGCGCCAACGCCCTCGCCCCTCTCAAGACCTCCACAACCAACCACACCAACAAGAAAGCCGCCTGGTTCACTGAAGACCTCCGGACCTCCAAGAGCACCTGTCGGAAGCTGGAGAAGAAATGGCTCCGCAATCGAACACCAGACAGCCACACAGCCCACAAGAGCACCACCCGCAAACACCACCAACTTATCAGGACTGCCAAGAGTAACCGCCTTCAAGGACCGCCTAGACAACAATGCACACAACACCAAAGAGCTCTTCAGCATGGTGAAAGAACTCTCCAACCCCAGCTCCAACACCAACAACATACCACCATCACAAGACCTGTGCGACTCCCTTCCACCACAAGATCACCGACATCCACAACAGCTTCAACTCCGAGACCCCCACACCCACCACCGAGTCCACCACCGCCCGACCACCACCCGCACCAGCCGCCTGACCGCCTGGTCCAACGTCAGCGACAAAGACACCATCAAAACCATGAACTCCATCCACTCCGGATCCCCATCCGACCCATGCCCTCACCACGTCTTCACAAAGCCAGCACAACCATCGCCCCCCACCTCCGGAAAACAATCAACAGCTCCTTCGAGACAGCAACCTTCCCGGAAAGCTGGAAGCACGCCGAGATCAACGGCCTTCTTAAGAAGCCCAAGGCGGACCCCAAGGACCTCAAGAACTTCCGACCCATCTCCCTGCTCCCGTTCCCGGCAAAAGTGACAGAGAAGATTGTCAACAAACAGCTAACCCGCTACCTCGAAGACAACAACATCCTGGACCCTTCCCAATCCGGTTTTTGAACCAACCACAGCATCGAGACCGCCCTCATCACCGCCACTGACGACATCAGGATCCTAATGGACAAAGGAGAAACAGCCGCCCTCATCCTCCTGGACCTATCAGCAGCCTTTGACACGGTCTGCCACCGCACCCTATCAGCACGCCTCCATGATGCCGGAATTCAAGAGAAGACCCTGGCCTGGACCACATCCTTCCTCTCCGGCAGAACACAGAGCGTCCGCCTCCCACCCTTCCGCTCAAAAACCACCGAGATCATCCGCGGCGTCCCACAGGGATCCTCCCTCAGCCCGAAGCTGTTCAATATCTACATGGCACCGCTCGCCCACGTCGCACGTCAACATAACCTCAACATTATCTCCTACGCCGACGACACCCAGCTGATCATATCCCTCACCGAAGACCCCCACACCGCCAAAGCCAACCTCCACAGAGGAATGAAGGCCATAGCCGACTGGATGAAGGACAGCAGACTGAAGCTGAATTCAGACAAGACGGAGGCCCTCATTCTCGGACCCACCCCATCGACCTGGGATGACTCTTGGTGGCCCACATCGCTAGGCACAGCCCCGCAACCCACAGACCACGCACGCAACCTGGGAGTCATCCTCGACTCCACCCTCTCCATGACCAGGCAAGTCAACGCCGTCTATGCATCCTGCTTCAACACCCTCCGAATGCTCTGCAGGATCTTCAAGTGGATCCCCCCCGACACGAGAAAAAACGTCACCCAGGCCCTCGTCACCAGCAGACTCGACTACGGGAACGCTCTCTACTCAGGAACAACAACCAAGCTCCTGAGACGACTACAACGAATCCAGAACGCCTCGGCACGCCTGATCCTCGACGTCCCCCGACGCAGCCACATCACACCCCACCTGAGAGGCCTGCACTGGCTCCCTGTCAACAAGCGGATCACCTTCAAACTTCTCATCCACGCACACAAAGCACTCCACAACGCCGGACGTACATACCTCAATAACTGACTCAGCTTCCACATCCCCACCGAAGCCTCCGCTCAGCCAACCTCGCCCTCGCCACAGTTCCTCGTATCCGAAAAACCACTGCCGGCAGCAGATCCTTTTCCTACCTCGCCGCCAAGACCTGGAACGCTCTCCCCACCAGCCTACGACAGACTCAGGACCTGCTGGCCTTTAGAAGACTTCTCAAGACCTGGCTCTTCGACCAGTAGCGGGCCCCCCCTAGCGCCTTGAGACCCTCACGGGTATGTAGCGCCCTTTAAAAATGCATTGATTGATTTATTGATTGATCACTTTATAACACCATAAGTACTGCCCGTGTGATTACAAAACAAATAAGGCACTGCCGAGCACCACCGAGGCTTCAGGGACTACCGAGGCACACCCTGCATATTTAAATAAAGATCCTGTACAGTATACAAAAACAGGGGTAGCCCGCATAAATGGAATAAAATCTGGGCTGCCTGGAATGTTTTCCGTGGGAGTCTGTGTGACATGTTACCGGAGTCTGATATAGATAGCTCAGACGACGAGATAGAAGGGGAGGATTAGAGATGTGAAGCAAAATACGATAAAACTGTTATATGTAAGAGAAGTACTAATGTAAAATGTAAAAATTAAAACGATGTATCTAATGATGTAAAATTGTATAACAATGTACTCAATGTCTACAACACTGTCATATTTGTCAAAGAAACAATTGATTTAATAAAAACATGTTTAAAAATAAAAATAAAGATCCTGAGTATGACGATCCCTGGCCTTAGTAAATAACACCCGGGAAGGTGGCGCTCTCCTAGACTGTAAAACGTCTTTGTACCCTTCTGCGCTCAATTCACATGTGACATTAAGACAGTACTTAATTTATAAAACAATAAGTGCCAGGGCTCAAAGTTTTACTAAGAAAAGAATGGTGTTTATGACTGGAAGTGTAATACCCAGGCTGACTATTTACCAGCTCTTCTACCTTTTCAGAGGTGCTGGCTGTAGGGAAGTCGTCATATTTCCCCAGGGACCTCTACATGACAGAAGGGAAAGCAAACAGAGACAACGCAGTGCTGTGTACATTAGGAGCAAAAGGAGTGCACAACTCTAGACCTCAAGAGAGGGCGTGAGCAGCAGCCACTGGTGTTACAAAACCTCATCTACAATTTGCCTACTATGTACTCAACAATGGGCAATTCTTTATTGATTCCAATCAAACACTACTGTTTCACGTTTGGTGAAATGCTTCACAGTGTGGGCTTCGCTAAATACTTCGTGGCTATTTAAGTGGGAGACGGGATTGTCGACATTCCAAAACATAGAGACTCCTAATTTTACCATAAAACAAATTACCACCTACCACAAATATTTATTCTCCCTGGGTACCCCATCCCCCGGGGCCTATATACAACGTTGGGGACAGTGAGGGGAGCCCCAATGCCCCAACGGTCCCAGCCGGCTCCCCGCGTCCTTAGGAAGCCGCCACTGCTTTTCCACATGCGGAACTGTTCACAGGCAGTTCCCCGTGGGGAAAAGCAACCTGCTTTACATTTTGAAAGAGAGAGCAGGTTTCCCTGCTCTCTCTTTCAAAATCCAAACCAAGTTTGTTATGGCAGGGCGGGAGTCTCGGCTCCCACCCTGCCATAGCAAACTGCAGTGTGTCGAGGGTGGGCACACGGAGACACTGCAGGAGCAGCCCCTGGGGGGTGGTGGTCCCCAGGGCCCTCGACGGCTCCAGGAGAGGGTCAAAGTGGCCCCCCTCCCACAATATAAAAATCCCCAGGGGTGATGATCCCCAGGCTTGGGGAGCCTTTGAGCCCCCCACCCATTTTTTTGAAAGCCTCGGGGAGTAGCGGTCCCCGGGGCTAGGGTGGCCTTTGAGCCCCCCACCCATGTATTTTACTGGGGGAGTGGCATTTGAGCCCCCCCACCCATTTATTTTGTTTCCTCGAGGGGTGGTGGTCCCCGGAGCTAGGGGTCCCCTCTGGGCCCCCCATCAAGTTTAATATTTTAGCCCCCGGGATTTGGCCCCCCCGGGGGCTAATTTTTAAACATGTGCGGGAACCTGCGCTTCGTTTTTCTTTTTTTACGACAGATCTGCGCATCCTGCGCACATTTTTCCGTTTTTTTACCCTGCCCCCTTTATACATTTTGCACACTTGTTCCACTGATTTCTTGAGCCTCGCTTATACCAATACACAAAATGGCTGCCACTTCCTGGTTTGGAGTGTTGACAGACAATTGACAACCAATTAGAATGCAGCGCGTGATTGTAAGGGTGCGCGGATCCACCGATGCCATATATATATCTATGATTTTACTTTTGATTTTCTCAGCAACTACTGAACGGATTTACACCATTTAATCAAAAGGCACAAGTCTGAACTAAGGGCTTCCTCTTTGCCAAATTTGGTGTAATTCTGTTCAACTGTTTGGGCTGGTTCTGCGATTAACGGTTCCTATGGAAAATTATATGGGGAAAACATGTTTTGGGACCCCCCTTTTTTCTCAGCCCCCGCTGGTTGGCTACTGTAGACAGTGGGTAACAAACTTTTCCCTAGTGGCTGAGCCTTTACTGAGTCTGCCACACAAGGATGTGTCTGACCTGCTTCCCTGGGACAATGATTGCTTGAAAGCCTTCCTAGAGCTGAAAGAAAAACTTTTTTGTGCCCCAACACTAGAAATGCCAGATTATGGTAAAGAGTTTACCCTCTTTGCATTGAGTGAAGGCTGCTCTCTCTCAGTCCTGACTCAGCCACATGGTGATGCTTGGAAGCCAGTGGCATACTTTTCGACTACCCTTGACCCTGTTGCTGCAGGTCTGCCCGGCTGCCTTAAAGCGGTTGCCGCGGTGAGCACTTGTCTGGAAAAGAGTGAGAGCATAGTGATGGGATATCCTGTAACTATAATGTTCCCTCACTCTGAGGAGTTTCTATTGAAATGAAAAGAAACCCAATACATGACCCATAATAGACTCACTAAATACGAGCAGCAAATTTTGTTCTCTGAAAATGTGGTGATAAAGAGATGCTTCCTGTAAATTGTTTGTGATAAAGTTGAACATGATTGCCACAATGTCACAGGTTTATGTACAAAGCCTAGACCTGATATTAAGGATGAACCTCTGATTGAGCCCGACCTAGTCATTTTTGTAGATAGCTCAAGTCTTAGAAATAAGGAAAGTACCCTGAGAGCAGCTTCCGCTTAGTGTACAATAAATGATGTTGTCAGTGCTTCATGGCTTCAAAGGGTTACCTCAGTGCAAGTTGTAGAATTGATTGCCCTTACCAGGGCAAGCGGTTAAACTGCTCAAATGAGATACAGATAGTCAGTACGGCTTTAATGTTGTCCGCGATTTTGTGCAATTATGGTCACAACGAGGTTTAATGACCTCATCAGGTACCCCAATAAAAAAAAGGGGTGCAAGTGAGAAATGTGTTCTTAGTTGCGGAAAGTGCTGTTGTTAAATGTGTTACAATTACAAAAAGGGGGTGGTGATGGACAGAGTATCTGAGTTAATCAGAACACTCCTACCCAGTCAACAGATCAGGGCTTGATCCATCACCGTTTTTTAGCTCACTGCACCATCCCAGTTCAGAACCTGGCTATATGCAAATTAGTCTGTCCCTGGCCCAGTGCATCATGGGAACAGAGCAGACCAAACTACCAAGCCAATTCTTCACTGGAAAGGAAACAAGCTTCCGGGGACCGGTTTCTGGCATTACAGCCGTCTTCGGCCCAGCTTGCTTGAATCCTGATGGTGCAATGAGCAAGGGACTCATGTCTGAGCATACCCTTCCACACTCATGGTGGCCAAAATAATTACAAAAAGGGGGTGGTGATGGACAGAGTATCTGAGTTAATCAGAACACTCCTACCCAGTCAACAGATCAGGGCTTGATCCATCACCGTTTTTTAGCTCACTGCACCATCCCAGTTCAGAACCTGGCTATATGCAAATTAGTCTGTCCCTGGCCCAGTGCATCATGGGAACAGGGCAGACCAAACTACCAAGCCAATTCTTCACTGGAAAGGAAACAAGCTTCCGGGGACCGGTTTCTGGCATTACAGCCGTCTTCGGCCCAGCTTGCTTGAATCCTGATGGTGCAATGAGCAAGGGACTCATGTCTGAGCATACCCTTCCACACTCATGGTGGCCAAAATAATTACAAAAAGGGGGTGGTGATGGACAGAGTATCTGAGTTAATCAGAACACTCCTACCCAGTCAACAGATCAGGGCTTGATCCATCACCGTTTTTTAGCTCACTGCACCATCCCAGTTCAGAACCTGGCTATATGCAAATTAGTCTGTCCCTGGCCCAGTGCATCATGGAAACAGGGCAGACCAAACTACCAAGCCAATTCTTCACTGGAAAGGAAACAAGCTTCCGGGGACCGGTTTCTGGCATTACAGCCGTATTCGGCCCAGCTTGCTTGAATCCTGATGGTGCAATGAGCAAGGGACTCATGTCTGAGCATACCCTTCCACACTCATGGTGGCCAAAATAATTACAAAAAGGGGGTGGTGATGGACAGAGTATCTGAGTTAATCAGAACACTCCTACCCAGTCAACAGATCAGGGCTTGATCCATCACCGTTTTTTAGCTCACTGCACCATCCCAGTTCAGAACCTGGCTATATGCAAATTAGTCTGTCCCTGGCCCAGTGCATCATGGGAACAGGGCAGACCAAACTACCAAGCCAATTCTTCACTGGAAAGGAAACAAGCTTCCGGGGACCGGTTTCTGGCATTACAGCCGTCTTCGGCCCAGCTTGCTTGAATCCTGATGGTGCAATGAGCAAGGGACTCATGTCTGAGCATACCCTTCCACACTCATGGTGGCCAAAATAATTACAAAAAGGGGGTGGTGATGGACAGAGTATCTGAGTTAATCAGAACACTCCTACCCAGTCAACAGATCAGGGCTTGATCCATCACCGTTTTTTAGCTCACTGCACCATCCCAGTTCAGAACCTGGCTATATGCAAATTAGTCTGTCCCTGGCCCAGTGCATCATGGGAACAGGGCAGACCAAACTACCAAGCCAATTCTTCACTGGAAAGGAAACAAGCTTCCGGGGACCGGTTTCTGGCATTACAGCCGTCTTCGGCCCAGCTTGCTTGAATCCTGATGGTGCAATGAGCAAGGGACTCATGTCTGAGCATACCCTTCCACACTCATGGTGGCCAAAATAATTACAAAAAGGGGGTGGTGATGGACAGAGTATCTGAGTTAATCAGAACACTCCTACCCAGTCAACAGATCAGGGCTTGATCCATCACCGTTTTTTAGCTCACTGCACCATCCCAGTTCAGAACCTGGCTATATGCAAATTAGTCTGTCCCTGGCCCAGTGCATCATGGGAACAGGGCAGACCAAACTACCAAGCCAATTCTTCACTGGAAAGGAAACAAGCTTCCGGGGACCGGTTTCTGGCATTACAGCCGTCTTCGGCCCAGCTTGCTTGAATCCTGATGGTGCAATGAGCAAGGGACTCATGTCTGAGCATACCCTTCCACACTCATGGTGGCCAAAATAATTACAAAAAGGGGGTGGTGATGGACAGAGTATCTGAGTTAATCAGAACACTCCTACCCAGTCAACAGATCAGGGCTTGATCCATCACCGTTTTTTAGCTCACTGCACCATCCCAGTTCAGAACCTGGCTATATGCAAATTAGTCTGTCCCTGGCCCAGTGCATCATGGGAACAGGGCAGACCAAACTACCAAGCCAATTCTTCACTGGAAAGGAAACAAGCTTCCGGGGACCGGTTTCTGGCATTACAGCCGTCTTCGGCCCAGCTTGCTTGAATCCTGATGGTGCAATGAGCAAGGGACTCATGTCTGAGCATACCCTTCCACACTCATGGTGGCCAAAATAATTACAAAATTGTTAAATGTGTGGCCCATCAAAATGGAAATGGCTATATGCCATGGGAAGTAGGTATGCAGAGTCAGTGGCATGATATTGTGCTCTGTTGGCCCGCACATTTAATAGGAATTTCAAATGTGAATCTGAGGAGGACACTTCATTTTTAATGTTGATGAAAGTAACCGATACATAAAATGAATTAAAAAGAGTACAAGAAAATGTTTCAGAATCAGAGCAACAAAGCTGGATCAGAGCAGGGTGTGAGAAAAATGCAACTGACATATGGATGTCAGCTGATGGGGGGCCAGTATTATCTGATAGTTTGGTATTCTCAATCAAACAATACTTTCACAGATACACACATTTAGGGAGGGATGCCGTATTAAGACTCTTTAGACAAAACTGGATTAATCCCAGGTTCAGAATGCTTGCAGAAAAATTGTGTCATCGGTGTATGATATGTCAACAAATGAATGCAGGGAGAAAACACATGTCACACTGAGTCAAATAGATAGATCAGGTGGTCCTTTCAACAGAATGTAGATGGACTTCATTGAAATGCCTATTTGCAATGGGCTAAGATGCATCCTGGTCATGGTATGTGTCTTCTCGAGATGGGTGGAACCCTACCCAACCAGAAGAAATTAATGTCTAACAGTAGCAAAACTGTTATTGCAAGAATTGATTCCCCAGGTATGGAATGTTGATTTCTCTGGAACCAGATAGTGGGACACACTTAAACAATGAGGTCCTGAAGTTAATTTGTGCAGCATTACAAATTGAACAAAGACTGCATTGCAACTACCGACCTGAGGCTTCAGGTATGGTAGAACAGATGAATGGGACCATCAAGTCTCGACTACCAAACGTTTGTACTTCCATATCACTGAAATGGCCAGATGCTTTACCTTTGGTGCTGATGAGTACCCAAAGTATCCCTGATAGGAAGACTGGTCTATAGCCCCAAGAAATACTGATGGGCCATGCAATGAGGCTGCCTGCTGCATCTGCAAATGTACTTTTGAAAATCACAGATGATATGATACTTGATTACTGCAAAGGATTGGCTAACGTAGTCCGTTATGTTTCTTACCAAGTTGCTGCCGCCACTAAAGATCCGCATCAAGAACAGTGCCACAACCTCAACCCTGGTGATTGGGTTGTGATCAAGAAGCACATTTGGAAGGAGTGTCTGGAAGCGAGATGGAAAGGCCACTTACAGGTCATCTTAATGACTATTACTGCTGTAAAGTGCGACGTAATTTCAAATTGGGTGCATGCATCACACACAAGAAAGTGAGAAATCCAGAAGAAGCAGTTGTGCTTTTTCATCCTGAACAAAGAGCATTGGTGACTGCACCACCAGTAGCTGCGAGACCACAAAGAGCAGTGGTACAGAGAAAACAACTGGAGCAAGGAGAAGGGGTAAAATTTCACAAACCGCGGGGCGCTAGAGGGCACAGAAGCATGATTGCCACACTTGCGTGAGGCTCTTGCTGCCTGGGAACAATAAGCAATATTATCCTGTCCCATACATCTGAATTTAGCAACCAAATGACCCAGCGGAGGAGCGAGTGAACTGCTGCATGACTGGAGGCCAGAACTGCCCCAAAACAGCAACGAGCAGTGACCGGCTGCGAGCGTGAATCTGGCAGCGGGTATGGGACATCTAAGATGGCAGCTGCCAGGGGATAAAGGTAGTGCTCAAGCAGACTCGCCTGGCGGAGAGAAGGAAACTCCCGGAACAAACAGCCAACTGACTGCAGCATTGGAAGTGAAATTGCCGCCAGCCTGAGATGAGACGAAAAGAGGCAAGTGCGGACGGAGGTTGGTAACCGCATCAGAGAAGAGAGGCGACGCTGTGCAGGTGGCTGCGTGCAGCCCTGGCACGGCCGTCTGGGGCCGAGAACCCAAAGACAAGCGCTGACAAACAGTGCCGCCGCTGCCCCCTGTGGGCACACAGGAGATGCTCCAAGCGGTCCCTCGCGGCCCGGGCTCCCCCTAAGAATTAGTGCAAAGTGAAGGGGGAAGCAGACTGGGATATAAGTCGCATAGAAGGGACCGAGTAGGGCGCAGTGGGCCTCATTCTACGCGGAGGTGCAGCACTGATGCCAGCCTGTCTGCAGAACGTGAATTGCTAAAGTGGGCCATACCATATACCACTGGGCTCAGGAAGTGTGTGAAGATACTGCTGAGGGGTGTACCCTGAAAAAAAGATAAATAAATGCCGACTGGTGGGAAGCAAATGTCAATGCGGTGAAGGGCAAAGAAGCTGGGCCAAAGTTCATCTTAGAGCGCACCTGAGCGAGACAGCACTGCCTTACATATTTAGAGGCTACACTGGGCCTAGCATGGGGACCCCCCTCCTCACTTATCTGCTTGTGAATTTGTCGCAAAAAGCTAGCCAAGGCCAGCGAGCATACAGCAGTAAGTAGCACGCACCTATAGGCAAGAACTGCGACGGGGTTGCAGTATGGGAAAGAACGACGGCAAGCAAACCAAGTTGCAATTTGAGGCCCGAAAATCTGCATGTGTACAGAATAGCTAACCGGAGAACAATATGGCTGAAAGCCTACCTGCAGAGGGCCAAACCTCAGTGAATGACCTTGATAGAGCGCGCAGGTCACCCGGCTATAAATTAATCAATTTCTCACCTGGGCCCATATTCAATTTAACCAAAATTTCATAGTTCAGTTAACCTGGGCACTGACTATCAGATATTTGTACTTCCTAGGTTCTATACCCTTGACTTACTCTCCTGGTTATCGGTATATGTGAACCTATGGGATCAGGGAGTCTAGCATAATAAGTATGGTAGCAAGACAACAATATGCACTCATATAATAACCACAGACTCGGAAAGGTTTGAAAAACTTTATCTAATCTTCATCAAAAGTCATGAGCCAAAGATTACCGGCAAGCAAGCTATCGATAATCAGGATCACAAACAGCGTATAACTATGCAAAAGATATATTATGCCAACCATTTAGAATTCTAAAGGGAAGGTAAGAGCAAGAAACATACTGTAATGAACGGATCACTGAAATAATATCGACTACCAAAATATCGACTACCCAAAATATCGAGGTAAAAATATCTACAGCCAAAATATCGAGTTTGTATGTACAAACAGGTCAGTACAAAAATATTGAGTACAAAATATCGTTTACAAAAATATAGTTGTAAAAAATATCGACTTTAATAAAAACAATGTTTAATTACATTAATATAAAAAATTAATTACTAAAATATAATTAACAATACTTAAAATAACTTTTAATAATTAAATAATTAATGAAAGTAAAAAAATAATATTTTTTTAATCATATTTCTTAAAACATATATATATATAGTAACAAAATTTAATTAAATATTAGCCAATATTATTAACGTACAAATACAAAAGAGTAAAAATTACTATTCCCACTCCAGTGGGTGCAACAGTAGGGAAAGCGTTGGATAGCGTAGAGGTTAAAATTACTATTCCCACAGCAAAGAGTGCAACAGTGGATATATGACGTTACAACGCAACTTTTACAACGCACTACCATTACAACGTAAGTATTGGTAAGTATATAATAATTTTTTTAATTTAAATTATTTAAAATTATTTTAATATAATTTAATTTTATTTAATTTAATTTAATTAAATTAATGTAAATTTAATTTTACTTTATTTTTACACTGTACCCCTGTACCCCAAAAACCCAAAACTGACCCTGAACCCTAAAAAAACCCTTTACCCAAAAACCCAAAACTGACCCTGAACCCTAAAAATACCCCTTTACCCAAAAACTAAAAACTGACCCTGAACCCTAAAAATACCCCTTTACCCAAAAACTAAAAACTGACCCTGAACCCTAAAAATACCCCTTTACCCAAAAACTAAAAACTGACCCTGAACCCTAAAAATACCCCTTTACCCAAAAACCCAAAACTGACCCTGAACCCTAAAAATACCCCTTTACCCAAAAACTAAAAACTGACCCTGAACCCTAAAAATACCCCTTTACCCAAAAACTAAAAACTGACCCTGAACCCTAAAAATACCCCTTTAATTTAACATAATTAGCAATTAGTCAATTAAATTAAATTAATTACCAATTACATTTTAATTAATTAACAAATATTTTTTAATTAACAATTAATTAAATATTACTACCAATTAATACATTTACATATTTAATTAATTATAATTAAATTACTTCCCACCCTATTCCCCTATAAACCCACAACCCGCTACAGGAAATAAATTATTTTAATTTACACAATTAGCAATTGCTCAATTAAATTAAATTAATTACCAATTAAATTTTAAATAATTAACCAATATTATTTAATTACCAATTAATTAAATATTACTACCAATTAATACATTTACATATTTAATTAATTATAATTAAATTACTTCCCACCCTATTCCCCTATAAACCCACAACCCGCTACAGGAAATAAATTATTTTAATTTACACAATTAGCAATTGCTCAATTAAATTAAATTAATTACCAATTAAATTTTAAATAATTAACCAATATTATTTAATTACCAATTAATTAAATATTACTACCAATTAATACATTTACATATTTAATTAATTATAATTAAATTACTTCCCACCCTATTCCCCTATAAACCCACAACCCGCTACAGAATAAAATTACACAATAATTTAAAAAAATCATTAATTAAAAATAATTATAACATAAAATGACACTTTTCACACATATTATAACATAAAAACACTATAAATAATTAAATATTATTTAAAAAACAATATTTTTTACTATCTAGATTATATACTTGGATATTTTCACTTTCTATATTATTTACAGTCGATATTACTTCACTTACCTTAAAAACGATATTTTGGCTGTCGATATTCTGTCCTGTCGATATTTTCTCCAAACGATATTTAAAACTCGATATTCTGTCCAAACGATATTTTGGAGTCGATATTATGTCTGTGCACCGTAATGAACTTATAGATCAAGCTTGAAATGTTATTTTCTAAAGGACGGGAGAAATATGGGACATACTATAAGTCACAGTTTAATCGATTTCAAGAGGGTGGGTAAAAAGAGGGAACACAAATTGTAATGACGAAACTGATTCAACCATGTAGCTATAGGGAAGGTAAGAAAATGGAAAACGCTAATAATTCAGAGTAACCACTTCAGCTCTCCTTAAAGGGAGGGTAAAGAAAAGGATCATCTATGTATTCATGGACAATGCTTAACATCCAACTCTAAGGTGGGGGAAAAATTGGAACATGCTAATAACGCCAAGATTTATGACTTTCTTATTTGTTACAAGGGAAGGGTAAGAAAAAGGAACATGTGCGGATAAAACTTTAGCAAATTCAGGAAGGTAAGAAAAAGGACGCAAATATACTATTTGTTACCCACACAGATTTATATTTACCTAAAACGGAGTGAAGACCAACCCTGGCCACGGGTCAGTTAAAAGGACAGAAACCCCAAAAGTTACAAACGCCAGTAGGCCAGCAAGTGCAGGTCAGAAACAGGACAGGAAAACCAGATTTGGATCAGAATCGGACCACCGAAAGTTGGGACCAGCACCCGCAGTTCAGTTGCAACGCCTGCGCTACTCCCGCTCTGCAGCTATCAGTCAAAACCCCGATTGGGTTATCAAATTCCCCAGCAAAGTGCTTCGCCAGCACTTCAGGTCCCAGAACCCCGATTGGGCCAGCGAGTCTTCTGACAGAGTGCTTCGCAGCACCTCTGTTCTCGATCAGCTATTGAGTGCGTTGGGTCAGTGACAGGTCAGCTATTCGGACAAGTCGGACAAATTCTCTAGCTAAACCTAGGCTAGTTATACTATTTTCCAGGTCAGTGTACCACCCCCCAATGTTGCAAGTGTAAGGATACCCAATTTCGATTGAACAAGAGAGGAGGAGAGGTCGACACACCACCTAAATATTTGATACTTCAGCATTGAATATTAATTTTACATTCCCGCCCATCAATTTCTGGTTCACATTACTTCTGTAATTCACGTAACAATGGTCGCTTTATTAACAAATACAATGTAATACAGCAGGTACATCCTGGCTTCTTCGACCAAGGGGAGAGGTCAGCTTCCCGTCTTGGCTGGGTTTCAATGACAAATTACTTCAGCCTCCTCTTGTAGAGTGCCGTGTGCAAAAGGATTTTCAAAATGGAGTATTCCCGTCCCTCAGGCCCAAAGATTATGATACATGAAAAGTAAAAGGAAACAGTTTTAGAACACAGAATAAATGATTTCACTGTATACCATGATCTTCTACTCTATACCCATTACTTTATGATAAACTATTGCATTAGGATTGAGCAGAACGAACAGCTTAGCAAAAGCAGCAATGCAAGCTTCTCGCATGTGAGAACATAAAGCAGCCATCTTAGCTCTAGTGCTCAAAAGCAATAGATTCCCTCCAGAGCTGCGAGTACGTCATGTCACGTGGGTCTGACAGACGCATGCGTAGTAGAAATTCCCGCGTAGCAGTGGCCATTTTAGATGCAAGTGAATTAGTATTAGTAAACACATAAGCAAGCTTCTCTCGGCCACCCAGTATATACGGGAAAATGTAAAATTAGTAGGACAAACATGTTGATTACTTATTAATACTGTTATTCGAGTTTCTTGAATACGAGCAAGTCGCTTTACGTGCGAATCCTTGCTCCATCAACCTCAAAGAGCTACTCCTTACTATGAAAACTAGTCTCACCTCTATGGAGTCCAAAATGGATGATATGAGTGCTCGGATGGACACAATCACTTAGAAGCTCGAGCACTACGACGGGCGCATCAAGGAAACAGAACACCGTATTTCTGAACTAGAGGATACTTATGTTGGAAGGAAAGACAAATTGTTAAATATGGACTGGCTGCTGAAGGTAATAGCGGCAAAAAATGAAGACTTAGAATCGCGGTCACAACGTAATAACATCAGGATCCTAGGTGTGGCAAATCCCATAACACTGGAAAGATGGAAGAATATGTCGAACATCTCCTTATAACTGAATTCGAAAAAAGCGCTTTCTCAGTGTTGCTCGTAGTGGAAAGAGCACACTGATCGTTTGCTGGCTGCCCTCCTCCTGGGCCCCACCGAGACTAATCATCGCCAGGCTGCTAAATTATCGGGACCGCAATACTGCCTTACAGGAAACAGCATTTACTCCGCAAGTGTTACTATGCATGCCATTATCCCACATTCCGTTGCAACGGGAAAGGTGTGTAGCAGGGCGTAGAAGGTGTTGGATTTAATTTCAACACCTTCCCTACTGTTGCACACACTGGAGTTGTAATAGTAAATTAAAATATTCCAACTTCAAGCGCACCCACGACAACAACTCGGGGTAAAGATTTGCTTTGCAACGGCATGCAGGGTAATGATATGCATTGTAACGTCATACAACCCTGCCTTACGACTAGCAAGGGAGCAGCGACAAATCTCCTTTGAAGGCTCAAAACCCTGTTTTTTTCAGCTGTATAGGTCATAACCATTCTCACTGTGTTTTCACCCTCTCACTTCAGCGCCAAGACACTTCGGTATTCGTGTGCTTTACAAGAAAAAAAAAACAATCGCTATATAATCAGATTTTACGAGGGCAGTACAGGAGGCCCGCAGGAAATTATTGCCTGTTAAAAAGAAACTACAACAAACGAACATTACATATGCCATGCTCTATACGGCACACCTCTGAATAACACAACAGGGGAAACAGCAGTTATTCACAAATCCCCAGCAGGTTGCAGAATTCCTGAAAACCATTAACAGACAATCTCCCCAGACAAAAGCTCCTAGGGGACATTCGCGCTAGCCCTCGTCGATGTCAGAGATGGATTATCTGAAGAGGATGAAACCAGCGGTGAGCCAAGCAACCGAAGACCGCAAGCAACACCTGGATACGGCGACTAGGGTCAAGTATGATAACACTGACCAAACTGAAGCCCACAGGAGGAAATAGGCACAAGATGGTGACCCATCAGCGCGCCTGTGAAAATTGAGCTCGTATAAGTATAGTTACGGACACATGGGACAACAGAGCAAGTTCCGGGTACCCTTGTACTTTCGAGGTGGAACTGATTTGCTCTCCTACGACACCCCAGAAGGACAGCTCTCAATCAATCTGGTTTTTTTCTGTATTTATTCTTCTCTTCTGACCCCCTCCCTTCTCCCTCTTTTATTTTCTCTTTGTTGTTTTGTTGTTTACAGTAATGTGAGATGGGCTAAAATACCACAAATTCTATGGCCTCCACTGCGCGGTGCTAAGGCCCGCCTGTGCTGCGCACGGAGGCCCCGCTCTACCTGTTCCCGTCTGGAGGTGGCTATGAACCTCGCATGGGTGGCAGCTTGACAGCGAGAAAAGAATTTGGTCTGAATCTTAATCATTCAATTCTGTGGCACAATTAAAGAAGGTTGTGCCACTGTAGTTGCGGTGTTTCAGGGGGGTGGGAAGGGTGGAAATGAATACTGCAACAAGTTTGGGATGATGTTGTGGGAGGAGTGGGGAAAATTATTTTTATAGTAGCGAAAGTCATGATAATTGTTCAAAGACCACAGAAAACATACAGCTTGGTAGAGTATACGAGGAACCCCCATATTAATCTATTCCAGGTGCACAGGAATGATGGAATGTCCGACTCGCCTAGATATGATTTTATAACATGGAATGTCCGGGGCTTGGGTAATCTGCGCAAGCGATGACAAATTCTAGCTTATCTAGATAGGCATAACATACATTGCACTATGCTCCAAGAGACACACCTGGGCTCCACTGTCCCGACCATGTTAGCATCTTGATGGGCAGCACATCAGAGCTTTGCTACCTACTACACGTTTGAACGTGGAACGGAAATCCTGATAAAAAAGGGTGTACCGTACGTGGCCTTGGGCTCCATGAAGGACCCACAGGGTCTCTACTGCCTCATGTGGGGCAAACTAGCGTCGCAATACATAACCATGGCGTGCTGCTACGGACCTAATAATGATGATCCTGACTTCTTTAGAACACAATGGGGAAAAATCATTGACGTAGGATCCACTCATGTTAAATGGGGGGGCGACCTTAACATAGCATTAGACCCTGTGATGAACAGATCACACCCCCAGGCCCACCACTACACCAGTGTCCAGCGCCAGATGCGAGACATAATCAAAGAACACGCGCTCATAGACACCTGGCACACCCTACATCAAACTAGCAGAGAAGGCACATGTCACTCTACAATACATTCCTCGTGGTCAAGAATAGACTACTGGCTGATTTCTAAAGGTGTAAGGCCTTGGCTGACAATGCGAGCTACCTAGCTTGCACGTATTCCAACCACTCACCATGAAACTGACCCACTCATGTATGACAGAGCCATACCAGTCCTAGCGACTGCCTCCCTTACGCCCTTTTGGACTCCCCATTTAGATTAGAACTGCAGCAAGAAATCACATACTTCTTCCAGCGAAACATGGGTATGGTTCCTCAGCTAGCCCCGGTATGGGATACCTTTAAAGTCACTATCTGAGGAGTGTGTATTGCAAAGGGAGGGGGATACTGAGAGATATCCGCACCACATTCCGAAAATTAGAAATTGACATCTGACAGATGGAGGCCCAACTGGAGAGTGCAGCTAGTGAAGATTTGCAGGGGAAAATCAGGGACACATTGACCACATACCAAGACACTGCAGGGAGAGAATGCCTGTTTCGAGGGAAGTATCATCAGGCCCAACGATTTAGAGAGGGGGCGAGGCCACAGAAGGCTCTTGAGAAATTAATCCGAAAACCGAGATTCTCCAATACAATACAAGAGATAACGGAACCAGATGGAAAGGTGTATAGGGACACGCCAGTCATAATGCGCGCTTTTCATAAATTTTATACTGCCCTGTACACCACACATAGGACACACCCCACAACATTTGACTTGTACTTTGAAGATACAGCATTGGCTTGGTTATGGGATGCTCAAAGAGAATTTCTCTCTGCCGAGCTAGAAGAAGAGGAGATCCGAGTAGCGATAATGCAGCTGCGCTCTGGCTGAGCTCCAGGTCCAGATGCCCTCACTGCAGAATTTTACAAAGCATACAGTGAGAGCTTAGTCCCAATACTAAAGAAACTATATGAGGTGGCCCTAGAGCTGAGATTCCTCCCGAGGGCGCTACGAGAAGCACTTACAATATCCATACCTAAGCCCGGAAAGCCTGAAGAAAAATGCGACTCATATAGGCCCTTATCGCTAGTAAAGTGTGATGTGAAAATACTAGCAAAAGTGCTGGCAAACCGGCTGAGCTTGCTCATGAATGTTTTAGTTTTGCCAGACCAGTCGGGGTTTGTAATTGGGTGAGGGACCTCTCATAACCTCCGCACCCTCTTTGCCTAATGCAAGATATAGATCCTGAATTAGAGGCTGTGGCGGTGTTTTTTAGGAGCCACTTAGGCATTCGACTCCCTTGATTGGGATTATCTCGTGAGTGTACTTCGCCAAATGGGCTTCCCGCCCCCTTTTTATCCTGGGTTCAGCTGCTCTATAATCATCTGTAGGCCAAAGTATTAATCAAGGGAATGTGCTCCTCCCCTTTTCAGATCACATGGGGAACATGGTAGGAATGTCCGCCGTCCCCCTTACTTTTTGCACTGGCTGTAGAGCCGTTGGCAGCCAAGCTCCGACAGCATCATAGGGAATGTGCGCTGCAGTATCCCACCAGACATATTCTAGTGTGTCTCTTTGTGGACAACATAACATTGTATTTGCTGGAACCCAATATTGGCCTCAACCCGCTACTGAGGGAATTTATAAATTTCGGACTGCTCTCGAGAATAAACATCACCTGGGAAAAATCCCAAATTTTCCCCCTCACCCAGGCAGTTCAATGATTTACTCCTGATTACTCACTAAAGTGGTGTGAGACAGATGTTAAAAATCTGGGGATCACGATAACAAGAAACAAGGCAGAGTTGATGCCCAATAACTATGGACGAACACTAGAGGCCCTGATGGAATCCATCACAAGATGGATCTCTGTGCCCCTTTCATTAGCAGGACGAATCTCCCTGACCAAGGTGATAATCCTTCCAAAACTGCTTTACCTATTGATTAATATTCCCTATGCACCCAGCAAGCATTTTTTCAAGGCTCTTAGGACTCAACTGAGTCAACTGGAATGGACGAGGAAACCACCCAGATTGAAATAGGAAATCCTGACTCAGCCTTTTGCGAGTAGGGGGGTTCAAGGCATCCAATATGGAACTCTATTTTCAGTGCGCCCAATCAATCAATCAATCAGGAGTTTGTTAAAGCGCGACTACTCACCCGTAAGGGTCTCAAGGCGCTAGGGGTGGGGGGGTATTGGGGGGGTGCAGGTTCCATTCCATCAAGGAGGGGGTCTGTCGAAGAGCCAGGTTTTGAGGTTTCTTGCGAAGATGGGGAGCGATGTTGTCTGTCTGAGGTGGAGCGGAAGGGCGTTCCATGCTTTGGCCGCGAGGAAGGAGAAGGAGCGGCCTCCCGATCTGGTCTTTCTGGTGCGGGGGACCACAGCGTAGGAAAGCTGGGCTGATCGTAGGGTCCTTTGGGGTGCGTGGAATTTGAGTCGGCTGTTCAGGTATGCTGGTCCGGTGCCGTGGAGGGCCTTGTGTGCGTGGGTGAGCATCTTAAAGGTGATTCTCGCCTCGACGGGGAGCCAGTGGAGTGTGTGCAGGTGCTGGGAGATGTGGCAGTGTTTTGGCAGGTTGAGGACCAGTCTTGCGGCGGCGTTCTGGATGTTCTGTAGCTTGCGGATGAGGTTTTTGTTTATTCCGGCGTAGAGTGCGTTGCCGTAGTCGAGTCTGCTTGTGACCAGGGCGTGAGTGACTGTCTTTCGGTGTTCGAGGGGGATCCATTTGAAGGTCTTACGAAGGAGGCGGAGGGTGTGGAAGCAGGAAGATGAGACAGAGTTGATCTGACGGTCCATTTTGAGCTCGGAGTCCAGGATGATTCCCAGGTTGCGTGCGTGGTCTGTGGGGGTTGGCGGGTTTCCGAGGGCAGTGGGCCACCAGGTGTCACTCCAGGCGTCGGGGTTTGGGCCCATGATGAGTACTTCTGTTTTGTTGGTGTTTAGTTGTAGGCAGCTGTTTTTCATCCATTTGGCGACGGCTTCCATGCCTTCTCGAAAGTTGCGTCTGGCGGTGTTGGGCTCGTTGGATAGGGAGAGGATGAGCTGGGTGTCGTCTGCATATGACACGATGTTGAGTCCGTAGGTTCTGACGATGGGGGCAAGTGGAGCCATGTAGACGTTGAAGAGCGTCGGGCTGAGGGAGGAGCCCTGGGGGACTCCGCAGGTGATAGGTGTGGGGTCCGAGAGGAAAGGGGGGAGTCTGACCCGCTGCGTCCTGCTGGAGAGGAAGGAGCAGATCCAGTCGAGGGCCTTGTCCTGGATTCCTGCATCGTAGAGTCTGCGTATTAGGGTGCGGTGGGAGACTGTGTCGAACGCCGCTGATAGGTCAAGGAGGATGAGGGCTACTGTTTCTCCTTTGTCCAGTAAGGTGCTGATGTCGTCTGTTGCGGCGAGGAGGGCGGTTTCCGTACTGTGGTTTTTTCTGAAGCCGGATTGGGAGGAGTCGAGGATGTTGTGTTCTTCAATGAATGTAGCGAGTTGGCTGTTGATGGCTTTCTCGATGACTTTCGCTGGGAACGGGAGCAGGGAGATGGGTCTGTAGTTTTTGAGGTCGGTGGGGTCCGCTGAGGGTTTCTTTAGGAGGGGGTTGACCTCGGCGTGTTTCCAGTCGTCGGGGAATGAGGCGGTCGCCAGGGAGCGGTTGATGGTTTGGCGGAGCATGGGTGCGATGGTGTTGGCGGCTCTGTTGAAGATGTGGTGGGGGCAGGGGTCCGTGGGGGCCCCTGAGTGGATTGACTTCATTGTCTTCAGTGTGTCTTCGGTGGTGAGGGCTGTCCAGTCATCAATCGCTGGTTTCCGGGTGTCGGGGGTGGTTGGTGAGGGTTCAGTGTGTTGGTTGTCTTCGTCGAAGTTGTCGTAGATGCTCTTGATTTTGTGGTGGAAAAAGATGCTGAGTTTGTCGCAGAGGTCTTGTGAGGGAGGGATGTCGGTAGACTCGCTGGTGGGTTGGGCAAACTCCTTGATGATGCTGAAGAGTTCCTTGCTGTTGTGTGTGTGGGTGGAGATTCTGTCTTCAATCGCTTTTTTCCTAGTTTCTCTGATGAGTTGATGGTGGGCGTTGGTGGCGGCTCTGAAGTTGTTGTGGGCTTCTGTGGATTTGGTGTTTCTCCAGGCCTTTTCGAGGCGGCGGCATGGGCGCCTGGACTCTCGAAGTTCGGTGGTAAACCATCTGGCTTTCTTGGCACGGGTATTGTTGTTTTTCTTGAGGGGGGCTATGGTGTTGGTGCTGTCTGAGATCCATCTATGCAGGGTTCGGGCTGCGGTGTTGGGGTCGTCGTTTTCCGCGATGGTTGGGGTGGAGTTGTTGAGTGAGGAGGTGAGCTGGTCATCGGTGATTTTGGTCCAGTTTCTTTGTGGAAGCAGGTGCTGGTGTCTGTGGATGGTGGGTGTTCTGAAGGTGAAGTGGACGCAACGATGGTCGGTCCATGGGAGTTCGGTGGTGTGGCTGAAGGTGATGGAGTTTCCTGTAGTGAAGAGGGGGTCGAGGGTGTGTCCTGCTGAGTGCGTGGGCTCGGTCACGATCTGGCGGAGTCCAATGTTGTGGAGGTTGTCCAGGAGGGATGTGGTGTTGGGGTCCAGTTGATTGTCGAGGTGGAAGTTGAGGTCTCCCAGCAGGGTGTAGTTGGTGGATGCGATGGCCTGCGGGGAGATAATGTCCGTAATGGAGTTGGCGAAGGGTCCGCGGGGTCCAGGGGGTCGGTAGATGAGGGTTCCTCGGAGGGCGGCGGTGGGGCTGGCCAGTATCTTGAAGTGAAGGTGTTCCATCAGTTCTGTGGACTCGTCAGGGAGTGTGCTCAGGCGGAGGCTGGATTTGTGGACGATGGCGATTCCTCCTCCTGGGTGGATGGGGCGGTCCTTCCTGGAGATCTTGTACCCTTGGGGGATGGCGATGGCGATGTCCGGTCCTGAGGTGGTGTTGGTCCAGGTTTCGGTGAAGAATGCTACGTCTGGGGTTGTGCTGTCGAGGAGGTCCCAGATTTCTGTGGCGTGTTTGTGGAGGGATCGGACGTTAAGGAGGATGCATTGTAGGGTCTTCGGTTCGGTTGTGTTCTTGTGGGCGGGTTGTGCTGGATCCGTGTTCTTGGCGGTGCTGCAGGTGTGCCGGCAGCGGTGACAGCTGAAGGGTCCATGGGTGTCGGCTGGTGATGCTAGCTTGCAGTTGTTGTTGCAGCCTGGGTTGAGTGCGTGGAGTGCTGCTGGGTCGTAGCGTTGGCGGGGCGGAGGTCCAGGGTTCCTGGTGCTGGTCGCGGACGGGTCGCAGACGGGCGCAGACGTGCTTGCCTTTGACGCGCCTTCGGTGCACCAGCGGCGTGCCCGCCATTAAGTAGGGGTCGAAGAGGGCTGGACAGCTGGGAGGCGGGAGCGGGGAGGGGAGCTGGATTGGGCCGGTCGTGCTGGGGGGGGAGGGGCTGCGGGGGCAGCAGCGGCGGGAAAAGGTAAAGGGAGGAAAGAAGGGATAAAGAAAAAAGGGAAAATAAGCAGAAATAAGGCACAAAAGAGCAGAGATGCAGAAAAGAGCAGAAAGGAGAAAGATAGAAAGGGTAAAAAAACGAGTGAAAACGGGTGAAGGAGCAGAGGGAGAGAAAGGGAAAATGGGCAAAAATAAGGCACAAAAGAGCAGAGGTGCAGGAAGGTGAAAGATAGAAAGGGAAAAAAACGAGTGAAAACGAGTGAAGGAGCAGAGGGAGAGAAAGGGAAATGGGCAGAAATAAGGCGCAAAAGAGCAGAGGTGCAGCAAGGTGAAAGATAGAAAGGGGAAAAACGAGTGAAGGAGCAGAGGGAGAGAAAGGGAAATGGGCAGAAATAAGGCGCAAAAGAACAGAGGTGCAGAAAGGTGAAAGATAGAAAGGGGAGAAAAAGGAGTGAAGGAGCAGAAAGAAAGAAAGGAGACAGAGGTCCACTGGACCACCAGGGATGAGGCGCAGGGAAACCTGCGGGTGGAGGAGGGCCTCGATCACCAACACTCAAGAGTGCAGGGGCAGGGGCACCTCACTTAATGGTGGAGCTGCGAGGGTGGGAGAGCAATTTCACTGACAATGAGTCAGTGGTCTAGCACACTTTGCAGCGACAGGGTGCGAGCGCCACCATATATGCCACATTTAGCTGTCGAGCTGGGAAACGTGTCTCCCATCCCAACCACAACATTTCTGGGCTCCTCAAAGAAATCAAGGGGCAAAGACCCGGCGACAGTCGACTGCACAAACATAGCATGGCTGAATATTGCCAAACGGGTTCAAACACCCATGCTATACTCCCCGATGCTGGGAACCCAGCATCATCCAGACCTCCCAGTTACACACGAGGCAAGCTGCCGACAGATGCTTCCAAAGGCCGGGAAGTTGACATGGGGAGACCTATACGAAAGCGGAACTTCCTGTTCCCATGAAACATTTCCGAGATCGTCAGACAACTCCAATGGAATTGTTCCTGTATGCTCGGTGCCAGGATGTCAAAATGGTCACCCCTGACTTCCCTGCTGAGTCTGTGACGTTGGCCCCACTGCATGCCCTGCTACAAAGTTCTGCACCCGCACACATGGTCTCCATGCTTTACCACCCCACCCAGACAAACAGCCCCAGCCAGAGGCAAAACTGGAGAGCCCATTGGGATGAGGATTTGAGGACCCCCTTTTGTGATAAACAATGGGCATATTGCTGCCAGCAAACTGAGAAGATATCAGTAAGTAGTAGGTTGTGAATTATACACTTCAAATACTTACATCGATTATATAATACCCCGGTTAGACTCCATCTCCAGCTCCGAGATAATGATTGCTGCGATAGATGCAGCAGAGTGGGAGCAGGATTCTTACACCTGGCATTGGAATGCGAGCCTTTTCAGGGATACTGCCGAAATGTTTTGGAGGCCCTGGGGCAGATGGTAGGCTCCCCAATCCCGGACACCCCACTGCCAGTACCGCTAGGATACACAGTGTAGATAGAAGCCTCAGTTAGGAAATACGTGTCAATGGGTTTATTACTAGCCAAGCGTAGAATAGCCTGCAGATGGAGGAGGGGAAGAGCACCTAGTTTTAAGGAATGGATGCGCAATTTCATATTCTGTCAAGATCAGCTACTCGCATACGCACAGTCAATGCCGATTACCTCCCGGCCACACGATATATGGGATCCGCTGCGGACCTATCTGGCTGAGCACCAATCCGAACCCGGATGTACGTGGGCGGGGCACATAGGGTAAGTCTTTATATGTGAAGATGGCAGAGGGGAGAGTGGGAGGGAGGGACTTGGGTCATTGAGGAAAAGAACCTTTAGAGCACAAGCACCGTAAAGAACGACATGCATGAGAATATGAGTCAATTGGGGGAAGCAAAATGTTGTAGATTGAAGTCTGTTTGTAATAATGTGGACACTCATTCGTTTGTTTAGCTACAAAGACAATGGACTGAGAAATTCCCTACTGTATGCGTTCTTAATATTATACATGACTTTACTAAGCATCAGAAAGTAATGAGATGTTAGCTGTGCTTATTTGTTTATTGAAGTTTTGTGCTGAACCATAAAACCTAATAAAAAGATTTTAAAAAAGAAAATAAGTTTCACAAACCGCAAAACATATCCAAGTGCCTTTTGATTCACAAAGTGCAATTAAAGTCTCTAATGAAGTTGAAGCAGAGACCGATCCTCAGTTTGAAAACATGACTGAGACAGCATCAGTACATTTGGAAGATCCGGATGAAGGAACAAGCATTGAACAGGGAAGAGCCGCCCGTGAAGTTGAATGGCCACCAAGCTGTAATTGAGAAAGGCTGCAAATGAGCATATCAGTTTATCTGATTCCATCAACTAATCCTGAGGAGACAAAGTCAAATGAGGAAAAGGTTACAGGTGGAGATCACCTAAAACTGTGAAGATCAAAAAAAGCAAGAGTGCCTTGTCGGAGGTATTCAGTACCTGAGTGATCTTTCTATGTGGAAAAAGTACTGAATGTCACAGTTGATACATTGTGTGATATAACATCCAAACTGTTTGAACCTCCATGACATGACCATAGTGAGCATTGTTGGATAAAAGATACTTGACAAAACAAATGTGCAAACACAAAGAAACATTGAGAAAAAAGCTTGAAAGATAGCTTAATAGGAATAAGGAATCGTATTTTGCAGAAGAGTTACATAGGCCCGAGTGTGCTGTAGAAGAGTACGGATAACAATTTAGAAGAACACAGAGTAGGAGTAAAGATTGTCTATACGAAGATTGCTTTGCTGAAAGTTACCCATCTTAACAAAGCTACTTACAAAATTCTGCATTGAACTTTAAACTTGGCTGAATCTAATCTGGTTTTGGCAAAACATGAATTGCCTTAGAAATAAATGTAAATATATGATTATTATGTGCTCAATTTTCGTAAGAATTGTAATAATGATGACATTAGTGCTAGTAGGATTTTATTTAGCACCCAAGAAAGTCTTTAGAAATGCAGACACAACAAAAACATGCATACACGAATGATGAAGACCAAATGAAAGCTTTATTTGTTGCATACAACAGGGAGGATTACTCAACTAACATTTCTTCTAGACTGGTACAGAAATACACATAAGCCATGGGAGCTGTTATGTCTGTGCTCATTTACCGGCATCAGCATCAAAAGGAGTCAAATATCATCACATACATTGTCCTATGGAATTACATGTAGGATACTGCTTTCACTTGCATATGGATGCGACCATTTTGAATATTTCTATTCTAACCATGATTTACTTCTTTCTAGAGTGCCTTCAGTAGAAAGCATGATTTACACCCGCATGCAAAAGAAATGGACTTGGTAATATTTTATGCCACAGAGACCTATACATTGTGTTGAGGCTTATCAAAATAATTTAACCTGCTTAATGTGTCCCTTAGAGAAAATTTCAAGAAGAAACCTTTGCTGAGGAGGGGAACCTGAAGAAACGTAGGAGAGACTATCTCTAAGCTGAAATGCTGCTTTGGGGATTGGCCTGCAGTGGTTGCCTGACTGCCAAAGAAAGGAGAAAGAACTTTGTGTGCTTTATTTTCAACTTGTGAAGGATCTCCAAGGGCTTGAAACAGAGCTTGCCTCCTGCTGAAGTCTCAGGGACAACAGACTTCAAACCCCAGCTCCACAGTGTTCTTTGGAAGTGTCTGCTGCTGTTTTGGGGCCTTCTGAGGGGCTGCGTGTCGCAAGGGGATGGAAGCGCGACTAAAGAGGAAGAAGCGTGTCGCCGTCACAGCCGCTTCCATCGCAACTCCGAAGGAGGGTGTCGCCGCTGTAGCTGATGCATTGGACCGCATCGAGAGAAGCGTCCCGCAACGAAGAGGAAGCGTGTCGCCGTCGCAGCTGCTGCCGTCGCAACTCCGAAGGAGGATGTCGCCGCTGTAGCTGATGCATTGCACCGCATCTAGAGAAGTGTCTCGCAACGAGGAAGAAGCGTGTCGCCGTCACTGCTGCTGCCGTCACATCGTGGATGTCGCCGCTGTAGCTGTCGTATTGAACTGTATCAAGAAAAGCACCTTGCATCCACGGAGAAGCGCGCCGCCGTCAGAGTTGCTGCCGTCACATCTTGGATGTCAACACTGTAGTTGTCGCATTGTGCGGAAGCCTCTCGCAACGTCGGAGAAGAGTGTCGCAGCCGAGGCTGCTGCCGTCGCATCGCTGAACAAGGGTGTCGCCGCTGCTGTTGACGCATCGAACCGAGACTTCTCGCATCATGGGAAAAGCGTGCCGCATCTGGAAGATCTTCACGTCTTTATTTCTTTGCACCGGAACTTTGCCTCATTTCCATCCCTGCAACACTGTTTGTTGTGGAAGCGTCCCGCATCGAAAGGTACATGGACTTAAAGGGTTGCATCTTAAGAATTAAACAGTACTAAGCTAAAACTACCATTTTAAGTATAGTATTGTGGATTTTTGTCGTTTGTGGTCTTGTGTTAAGTCTATATAAAGAATACTTATTTTTAATATACAACTGTGTGGTGTCCATCTGTAGTGTTGTCACTGGGTTACTTTATGTGGTAACAAATGCTTTACACACTGCCTCTGAGATAAGCCTGTCTGCTCATGCCAAGCTGCAAAGGGGGTGAGCAGGGGTTATTTTAGGATTGTACCCCCTTACCCCCTAAAGGCAAGGGTCCCTATTTGTCACGAGTACCTACCTGTGCCAACTAGAGACCCCCAAATCTAACATTCATGAACTATTCTTTATGGAAAGTTCTGCTGATTTAATTTGGCTTTGAGCTTTATGCTCTTTAGATGTCACTCTTTTCCTTTGAACTTGAACTCTTCTTGAGTTCTACTAACTTTGACATTTCATCCTGTTCTAGCGAATATGGTTTTATTGCTTCATGGAATGCTCTTGAAGAATTATTTGATTATTTGTTCTAACTAAACCTTTTCATGAGATCTTTGTAAACGTACTAAAGATGTATTGGCTAATTTGAATAAAAAAGAAATGTACTAATCTCTTAATGAGGATAAAGCTTTTAAAACTAATCTAAACTCTAATCATTGACTGAACTTGGAATTATTTCAAGTTTTGCTTGTGAAGCTGAAATAGCTCTTTGGATCAAAATACACTAGATATCAATCACCTGAGGCGACGAGAGGCCACCGCAGGAATGGGACTTGACCCTGTAAGTGATGAAAATTGAAAATTTGAACCATAATATATACATTTTAGTCTCAATCCACGCTCTCACCACACTCTGGCTGCCAATCGCAGCAATTATGGGAGACCATGAGGAGCTGTTCTCCCTATCATAAACACTTCTGGTAATGTATATGGATCATACAACCCTGCTAGCATAGACTTTTCTCAGTTCGAGTCATCATCAACCCATTGCACCACATGCTGTATTTGCATGGCCGTATAGTACAAAAAGAGATTGAGCAACCCAAAGCCTTGTCCCACCATGAGAGTTTTTGTGTGTCCTGCTTTACTCAAGTACATCCACCCACCCCTACCAGTGTTCCAAGCATCTTAATCAATTCCGCAAATATGGAGAGTGAAATTGGGAACATTGCATTTTGTAACACATACGGGCAGTGCAGTAAGAAAACCATTTTAGCCACAGCGATTCTGCTAATCATTGTGACTGGGAGTATTTTCCAAAACTTAACGGTCATGACAGTCCCTCCAGCATCCTGCTCACGTTAAGATTGTAATGGGCCCTGTGTAACTGTGTAACCCAACTCTAAAAACAACAGAAAGTATCTCATTTCCACTGTAGCCCCAAGCCCCGTGGGAGTGCTACAGCTGTGCATCCCAGTCCACGCAGCAGGAGTAGTTTAGACTTTGCTCTATTCATATGCAGCCCTGACACAACCACAAATCTATTCAGTTCTTCCAGCAATAACGGGACTTACCACTCTGTGTCTTGCAAATACACCAGAGTATTGTCAGCATACATCAACACCACTTTGGGGGTGAGGTGGAGTGCCAGCAAGGCGGATACTCCAACCACATGGCAGGGTCCAGCAAGGCGGATTCTCCATCGGCCAAGTATCAATCTCAGCACGCAGGCCAGTAGCTCAACCCCTACTGCAAACAACACAGGTAATAAGGGGCTTCCCTGCCTCTTCCCCCTTCCCAGCTCCCAAAGGTCTGAGGCCATGCCACCAATACGCGCCTTTGCCATGGGTTTCATATATATAATTGCACCCACGAAACACAATTGGGACCAAAGCCCATATGTTGCAAAATGGCCCACATATATTGCCAAACAGCCATATTGAATGCTCTTTCTATGTCAAGAGCTTCCACTGCAAAACTTAGGCTACCATCAGGAAGATTTCTAGTTCGCTTAAGGCATGTAGTCAGACCGTGACTCCTTGGGCACTTCATACACAGCTTAGTCCCACTTCTAAATGAACAGTTAACCAACCCCCAACAAAACGCTAAATGAAACTCATTCTCCTCCCCTATGACACCTTCCTATCCCCTCCTTGATTCTTGCCCAGGTGTTTCATTGAGCTATCCATACTAAGAACACCTATGTACAAAGCCTACCCACCTGCCCCCAGAACTAAGCGCTACCCAGCTCTCCATCCCAATACTGGCATGGAGGAAAAAAGAAAAGGAAAAGTAAAAAGGTATTGCAAGTGTGTGACACCCACACAGTCACCCCGGGTTGGTTCCACTTCACCTGCAATTACCCCTTAGTAGGGAAGTGGAGGTGTGGAACTTGGCGCTCTCCCCTTTCCCTTGTAACATAATTCAGTCTACCACACTGCATATTTCATCCAGCCCCAGATTTTCTTACATGTTCAGCAACATATATAGAAAAACTTCTAAAACTAGTAACACCTGATCAGTAACTTCAGTATTCAGGTTACATGAGCTGACCGAATATTAGTTTTTCTTGTGAAACCCTCACCCACCAGGGTTACCCTTGGTGGCATGCTTCATCATAGGCTTCCTTCCAAACTGCTGCAGATCGGGGCGTGCAATGACCTACGATTTACGTGGGAGCACTATTGATATTTCTATACAAAGATCAAGGATTTGGTCTACTAACGGTAAGGGAGTGGGGATGATGGTGCGTGGTTTGAAAATACCTGGGTAGTAGGTGTCCCTTAATTTATTTAAACCTCTAGTTGATATGATTAAAAAGTTAAGTGGGAATTCTTTAAGAAGAGAAATTATTATGGATCTATTTCCTAAATGGTCGACATGTTTTGAGCTCTGACCCTCATTGGCTCTTCTTCAGGACCCATGGAAAACTAGTTCCCTGGTACAACTCCTTTGAAAACACACTAGAGGCATACAATGGCATGCAGGAAAAAATGTATCTATACAGTTACCACCTATTTGGTGTTCATAGTTCGATAATCTCAATAATGTAGGGATATAAAAGAGGGAGTGTTAGGTGTAGCAGCTCCTGCGCTGCATACTAAACCGTTTCCTTCTATCCTTAAAACTGACATCTATGTGGTAACGAAACATTCCCAAAAATGTGATTGATGAGTACAATTAATTAGTGCAAAAAAACACTGTGCATGACACATTTACATAAAATATATATATATATATACATGTGATCCCGTCATAATAGGTGTATATACAAACAAAACATAAACAAACATAAACCCACATACATTTAAGCTGCAGCACATGGTTCCTCCGGGGAAAGAGGGTGGCCTGTTGTCACACTCTATTATAGGAGGAAAGACAGGAATAAATACAAATTGTAAGATTTGATGCCATCCGGCGGAAGCTCTTAGATATATGGTCGATTGGCAAGAACTTGAGCTGTAGAGCAATGCTCAATGTTAAAGGGTTTCGCTTATAAAAATGACAAGGGCGCATCACAATACTCATTTTCAGAAAAAAAACTCCAGTGGGCTTTCAACTCTTTTGAGAGATCAATTGTACTCACACAGACGGGTGCCGGGTGCACTTACCACTCCAAGGCGACGCCTCTGCGACGTAACCTAATCAGATCAACTTCCGGGGATCGCATATTGCCAATCAGCTGTCCTCTAGAGGTTTTCATAGACTCCAAGGCACCGTGGACGTTGTATCCTTATGTGCGTCAGAGCCTAGTCTGCTAATCGCCCAAGATGGCAGGGGGTTGGAGGAATCGCTGTATGGTTCCACCCCGGGTATTTTTATGAAAAATTATTTTGGAGACGTGAAAATAATAAAAAATGAAGGATTATTCCGCATGGAAGCGGGGTATTGATCCATATTATTATAGGGTGACAGAGTAAGGAAACGAAGAACTAAAGGCAGAAACCAGGGCAAAGCCTTACGCATTCTCTCCATGATCATTAGATAAGGAGACTCAGGAATAATTTTGGGTTCATAGATTTCCTTGTTTACCATATAATGGTTTTTAGTACTTTATGGAATGCCCCCGTCAGGGTTATACAAGGATGTCGAAATAGAAGGACGAAAAATGTAAGAATTTAAAAAGTTTTCTGTTGTCCTAAAAAAAAAAAACTTGGTCTTTCATTAAAGTCATTAAAGGTATGATAGCTATCAAACTATGGATGTTAATGTGTTTCATCTTATGAACTGACCCCAGGGAATATTATCATTCAAACCATGGGTATCTCTTTTAAGCTTAAAGACCCGCCTTTCATCCCTTTCAAAAAGGTAAGATTCTGCATTTGTTGTGTCTCTAACATGCTCTAGGACGACCCAGTGTTAGTCTTGTGCTGTGTGTTTCATTTCAATGTAGGGGGTTGACATCTTTGTGGTTGCGTGAACGCACCTTAGATTACTGCCATGTTCACCAATTCTGATTTTGACCTTATGTGTTTTCATACCTATGTAGTGTAGGTTACATGGGCATGTTATTAGGTACACTACTCGTTGAGTATTGCAGTTTGTTAGTTTCCTTAGTTCCCAGGTCATGTTGTTGTTGAAAGTTATCTTATTCATCAGTTTTGTCATATTGCAGACACTGCAGGTGCCACAAGGATAGTGGCCCATGGGGGGTATTGGAGTGACCTGTGTGTTTATTGTTTCATTTTGTTGTCTTTGGGGCGTGTGTATACCAGCATGTCTTTTAGACTCCTCCCGTGCCTATGGCAGTAGGATGGTGTCACGTGCAAAGAAAAGGGACCAAAACAACAACAGAGATGCCCTCCTAGTACTTCCACCACAGAGAGAACAAGACGAGAGACCGATATGTAAAACCACTTTTATCATAGCCTCCAACTTAGTAACAAAAATCATTGAGAGGAACTGGCGCATACTGAACAGTGGATCGTTATGTATACCACGCCCTATGTTCTCTCATAGACGCAGGAGGAGTCTAAATTAGCGTCCTCTTCGTTGTTGGGGATATGCTATGTTATTCGGCAATTTTCTGCTTATATTTTCACTCTCTGAAGATGGAACACACCCTTCTGACAACGTGCAGACGGCATGTTCTGAGGGAAAAGCAAACTACAAAGACTAGAAAGGGAAATACTGCACTAGAAAAAAGGAGGAGGAGTCTTCACAAAGTATCGGTACTTCAACGCGGTGAAGACTAAACAGCGACACAACGCTCACTATCCTAACTAGCTAGTCCCAACAGGACCGCCGATTGGTAGGTGCGTCTTCTTGATTTTCTTCAGGTGAAAGGCGTGAATTCTGGAAGCCGCGTGGTTCAAATAGAACTTCAGCTGGGGAGATAAGAAATAGACTAGACTGCTCAGCATCCATAGCTGTCAGCCATCTGGAGTTTCTCACACTCCATAATTCACTCCAAGAACAACCTTTTCTCTTCTTAATCAATCACCGAGGGATTCCATGAAAAATTGTGCAAACTGTGCACCTTTAGCTTTTGGGGCCCTGAACCACTCCAACATGCATTGGTTCCAATCTTTGTTGATTTTCATTGACCCTGGGCAACTCCATTTTTATTCTGTCAAACCTCAGAGCACTGGGTCTGAATTCCTTCCTTCTCGCTCCTCTTCTCTCACTTTGGCAAAAATCAATTTCCAATGCCAAATCTACAAGGGCTGATATCTCCGCGAGTCTTTTGGGAATTTATGCCTGGGTATCTTTTAATTCATCCATTAGTCCACGACAAAATACTGCAGCCCTCTTGCTTTTTGGCCAATCCGTTTCTACAACCAACTTGTTGAATTGAGCCAAATAAGCCACCAAATCCTTATTGCCCTGCTTTAATTCTAGAAGCTCATTATAAGTAGCTTGTGATATTTTTCGCTAATCAAAATTCGAGGGAATTCCCTTTTAAATTCTTCAAAATTGTAAAGCATAGCATCATCACGAGCCACAAGTGGTACAGATCAGGATGTTGCATCCCCACTGAGAGATGACAAGATGAAGGCCACTTGAGATTGTGCGTCTGGGAAAATCGAAGGACGACACATAAAGTGTAAAAAACATTGTGTCAATAACATTTGTACCTTCTGTGGATCCCCACTAAAGCGTTCTGATGGAGCTAAGGGAATAACCAGGGACAGTGAGTGTACTACTTGGTTGGTTACTCTAGATGTGGAACTAATCGAGGACCCATCGTTTTCATTTCCTGTAGTTGGAAAACTTAAACTAGTTCCTGAAGCCATGTCACTCATTCTGGCTGCTAACTCTGAGGTTTCCCTTCTTGAGTCCTATTATCTCTTGCCTGAGCCCCTTATTTTACTCCTTGACAGCCACTAGTTCCTTTTATATTACATCTAGCACCTCTCCGAGTTTCTGCAGATTGATTCCCTCTGACATTCTGTTCAGGCGCAAGCTTTACAACGGTGGTGACTTCACTCTCTCAGGAGTCTTACCTCTAGGCTTGTGCAGGAACAGAACAATGACCTTTCCCCATGCCCCTCTCAGAATTACCCAGCAACCAACTTATGTGCTGGCTATGGAGAAAACTCCAAGGGGGAAAGGGGATTTGGATCAAATAATGAAGGATGTACGGCATTACGATGCATACTTTTACAACGCGTGCCGTTACAACGTGGTTTTTTCAACGCAAGTCGTTACCACGACTTGCGTTGGAGGGGGTGCGGACTTAGGAATGTTTTAATTTACTATTCCAACACCAGCCTACGTACAGTAGGGAAGGTGTTGGATAGTAAATCAAAAAATTCCTTGTCCTGCAGCGCCCTCCAGCGCAAGTCGTGGTAACGACTTGCGTTGAAAAGACCGCGTTGTAACGGCACGGCGGTGTAACAGCCGCGTCGTAAAGGCTGTTCACCAATAATGAAGAACAAGAAGAGACTGCCACTGGTCCTCTGGTTCCCACTCCCTCTTTTGCCTTTTTGATTTTCTATGCTGCCATGTCATTGGAAGATTCTAGGAACTAAGTAGATAAAGACAATTCGTTTTCTCACTATAATTAAATTGACGTTATTTAAACAATACACTCAATTGAGTTGGTGCAAACCCTGTTCAGCCCTGGCTTATGCTGCTCTTCTAAATCAGGGTTCTCTGTTCTTTCATTTGGTAATGGATTTTATCGTAGACTTGTGCTTGTACTTAAGTTTTTGTGCATACAGGTACATTCAAGAGGTTCCAAGAACACAGTAAGTTTCTATTCTTTTTCATCTCAATTTCCAAGTAGAGAATGGTATTTGCTTTTTCGTTGGTTAATCAGTTAACCTTACATCTTAACTTGCTTTACTCTTAATAACTGTGAAAACATTTATGTCAGAATACACATTAGAGTACTTAGCTGAGTGAGCTCTGTGAAGACTATAACTCTGATGTGAAGAAAAGTTGACTAATTCTCGTGAGAGAATTGACAAGAGTAGCGTTCTCTTCATCCCTGGGATATGCTATATCATTCGTCAATTTTCCGCTTATGTTCTCCTGCGCACTGTCTGAAGATGGAGCACACCCTTCTGACAACGTGCGGAAGGCATGTTCTGAGGGAAAAGCGAACTGTGCAGGCCCAAAATGGAAATACTGCGCTGGAATCAAGGAAGAGGAGTCTTCATGAAGTATAGGTACTTCAACACGGCGAAAACTAGACAGCGATACCGACACTCACTACCCTAACTTGCTAGTCCTGACGGCACCGCAGATTGGTAGGTGCGTCTTCTGGATTTTCTTCTGGTGAAGTGCGCGGATTCTAGAAACTGCACACTTCAAATAGTACCTCAGCTGGGGAGATAAAAAATAGACTAGACTGCTCAGCATCCATATCTGTCAGCCATCTTGGAATTTCTCTCACTCCATAATTCACTCCAAGAACAAACTTTTCTCTTCTTAATCCATGAGGGCTTCCATGAACAAATGTGCAAGCTGTGCACCTCTTGCTTCTGTGGATCCTGACAGACGGTGGCCTGGATTATGGGACATTCTCTGGTTCATTGGGCAGCCAAGTATGCGGACCAGCAAATATACGGCAGGAATCTAGGACTGCATGGCAGCTGGCACGATGTGCTACTGCAGGGAAAGAGTGGAATGCGATGTGGAAATGTGCTGCCTTGTTTGGCTAAGCTGGTGCCGCAGAGTGGTTGCCCGGACATGTTGGGGATTCATGTGGGGGAAAAGGATTTGGTGAGACTATTCGGTTTGACACTGTTGCAGTGCATGCAGAGGGATCTGGAGGCCATCAAGCGGAATTTTTCCGGGACTTGCATCATATGGACAGAATTTGTGCCACGGCGCAGCTGGCGGGGGGGCAAAATGGCATGGGGCAATAGACAAGGCTTGCAGAAAACTGAACAGTGCAATGAGAGTATTTTGCGCAGGTTTAGGGATTACAGTGATCTCTCATGGGGCAATTCGCGAGGAGGAAGCGTGCCTGTTTCGTGATGATGGAGTGCACTTGTCGAGAATCGGCAACGCGTATTATATGATGGAGCTGAGGGACACGGTGAGCTGACTGTGGCATGAGAATATATAGTGTAAAAGAGATCAACCTTAAACGGGTCCATATGAGAAGGGAATAGGGCAGAAAAACAACCCTCAGTGTTTATTCTGGGTGGCGGAAGTCTTGGGGGGCTGAAAGGTCACATGTGGGCTCTTACACACCCTCAGGGGATAGAAGAAAGATACGCAGGAGGAAAAACGGGGGACGGTACCTTGTACGGAGAGGACGGAATGAGAAAGGACTATTGGAGTTGAAAGTGATTGGAGGAGGGATGTTGGGGGATCGTTGTCTTAAGTTATAAGTTGATGTTAATGTTTAATAAAGTTATTGATGTGCAATCATGTCCTAATAAATTGGCCTTTCACAGTAGTCATGGAGTGTTTATTGTAGTACGATGATGGCCCCCCGTGAAAGAAAGGCGCAGACTAGTCTTTCCCTTGTGCCTTAAACAGGAAATGGGTGGGGATAGGTTGTTTAGGGGGAATGGGCAGGACAACTATTTTGCATATAATTGTTCCCCAAGGTGTAAATGGCCTCTTCCGGACCCTGTGCATCCCTGGGGTAGAGGGTAGGGAAGTGAAGATTTAAGTTGTCCTCCCACCCACCCTACATTGTGAGAGCTTTATAGGAGAGGGGGATTTGTATATGGTTACAGTTTGTCATATGCCAGTATTAGGACGGGCTGCAAGTTCAGCAGGAGGGGCGGAAGTCTTGGGGGTGAAAGGTCACATGCGGGCTCTTACATACCCATTGGGAGGGAGAAGAACAGTGCACAGGAGGAAAACCCGAAGGCTGGAATGAGTAAGGATGTTTGGGGTTGAGAGTGGTGTGAGTAGTGATTGGTCACAGGATGTTGGGGGATCGTTGTCTTAAGTTATAAGTTCACGTTAAGGTTTAAGAAAGTTATTGACGTGCAACCATGTCCTAATAAATTGGCCTTTCACACTAGTCATGGGTCATGGAGTGTTTATTGTAGCACAATGGCACTTGTACAGGGCTGAGGGAATGCTATTTCAAGTCTGGATGTGGCTGACTTTTCCCAACCTTCCATAAAGTGCAGTGCGGGCCGCCAGGCTGCAATGCGGGTGGCGCATCTGCTGCGGACAGAGCTGGGGGCCGGTCTCCCAGCACAGGAGCGACCCCTTCTTCCTGCCTGTGACATTGGGGAATTCCAATTGCTGTGCAGCGGCAAACACGCCAGAACCATGGCGGGAAGAAACCGCTTCCGCCGTGCTGGTCACACCGTTGTCATGGGCGCCTGGCTCAATTATATCCAACTGTCCGGCCTGTAGGACTGTGCGATGCAGTCTAGTGTTGGGGGGGGGCGGAGTTAAGACAGGAACAGGAACAGGAGGGGTCAGGGACAGGGGGGAAGTTAGTTAGAGTAGGGACTAGGAGAAGGAAGGCAGCACATAATAAAGCTCCGTGAAATGCTAACTAGTGTTGGTCTGTTTATTATGAGGAAGACACGACAGCTGGCGACGAGGGTGGGATCGTAGTGCTGCAAGTGCACTACTCCCTGAGAAGCAATTTTTGCGGGGCATAGATTATCGAAGTCACCGTCGCGACGATCGTGCCCCACCCCCACCTGCTTCTCCTGAGAGCGCGGGCCGTGTGAGCACGAGGAGTTCCAGCAGTGCGTTCCTAGCAGAGGATCTACGATCGGGAGATCGTGGCAGATGTGCCTCTGAGAGCGGGGTGTACGCGCTGAAGCCTGGGTGCCCACCCCAGCTTCCAATGTAGATTGGCGGGAAGACACCGAGGACGGGAGCCCACCCCGATCCTACCTGGGTCTGAGAAGTCACTGAGGGCTCGCCGGCATAGAGGTGCAGTGGTCCTGGCCTCTGCGAGCGTCCTGATGCCTGCCATCCGGTGTGGTGAGTGAGCACCAGCATTTAGGTCAAGTTGAAAGCCTGAGAGGGCCAAATCTCGGCGAAAACAAGATCTGAAAAGCGGTGGCTATTTTGGAGTCAGGCAGTATTGCTCCAGTCCCCTGATAAAGGTGGTAAGAAGCCATTTTGAAGTCAGGCAACCTCCAGTTTTGCTATCAAGCACGAGTAAATGCAAAAGGGAAACCACGAAACAAGCACAAGCCAATACAAGAGGCTAAAACAAGTAAACAAGCACAAGCAAATGCAAGAAGTGAAATAAGAAAACAAGCACAAGCGAATGCAAGAGATAGATACAAAACAAACACGAGCGAATGCAAGGGGTGAAATAAGAAAACAAGCACAAGCGAATGCAAGAGATAGACACCATACAAGCACGAGCAAATGCAAGAGGTGCAGTAAGAAAACAAGCACAAGCAAATGCAAAGAGATCGACAAAGGCGGCAGTAAATACAAACGAGAACGAGCCAAGACAAGACTGAACTAAACAAGCACAAGTAAATGCAAGTTTCACATGTAAACAAACACAAGCAACTGCAAGTCCTGAAGCAGACAAGCACACGCAAATGCAAGTTTCAAACGTGACAAAAACCAGCAAATGCAAACTTCAAATGTAAACAAATACCAGCAACGGCAAGTTCTGAAGCAAACAAGCACGAGCAAATGCAAGCTTCAGACGTAAACAAGCACAAGGAAACGCAAAGTGTTAACACAAGAAGCACAAGTAAATACAAATTCTGAATGACACACACACAAGCAAATGCCAACTGCAAATGCAACAAGCCCCAGCCCATGCAAGTGTCAAATGCAACAAAGCCTGAGCAAATACGAGTCCCCAAGGTAAACTTCCAGCACCAAGTTAAAGTAAGCACTTGAAATCAAAGGGAACCAAGAAAATGAATGATCTAGAAACACGAGTAAACAAGAATTGAGGAAGCTTCCGTTCATCAATTGAGTGACTGGTAACCTGCACTAGTCATGAAAAGGAATACGAGAACAAGACGGCGACATCGCCAAGTACCAGTGCTGAGGAAGCACAAAACACTTGCAGCTAGCACGCTACATTACAGAAAGCAGGAATCCCTGAGACACGAGCCGCACATGCTGCAGCTGAGTATCAGTCATATGGAACTCACTGAGGTCTACTGAGCCAGTCACGCTGAGGGTGGACACCAAGCCAGGTTGGTAGTGAAAGGGAAAGGTGAAACTGGTGGACACACATTACAGTGGAATACGAGGACTTGCCCCCATCTTGTCAGTGCGAAAGGAAACACATAAATCTAAACCCTGCATTGGAATACCACCCCCAGTGACACAGACCAGTAACCAGAGTTTGGGTCCCAGATGGAACCGGTGGCTGGAATCACTGGATGCATTTCTTGAAACAACCGGAGAGCGAAGAGATGGCAAACGTCTACTACTATTACTTCAACTGGTGGGTCACAAAGGCCGACGCCTAATCAGAACATTTTCAGCAAAGGACACAGAGACATATAGAAAACTCAAAAAGACGCTACGCGCTCATTTCAACACAAAGGAAGACGTAGATCATGAACGCATCGTCTTCAACGCAGCACGGCGGGAACCAGGGGATCCAGTACCAGACTTCATAACATGGTTACAAAAGTTGATACAATACTGCCAATTCAATACATTCACAAATGAGGAACCAATTTGTCTCCGGGCAATTGAGAGCTGTTCAAACCCAGACACACAGCACAATATACATCAAAGGCAATTCTCGCTAAAGGAAATCATCAAGAGGGCCGAAGCTGGAGAGCGAGCCAAAGCAAGAGAATCGTCAAGAGAATTGCGCTTCCATGCAAAAAAGGAAGAAAAGAGAAAGGAGACATCTCTCATGTCAGAGCATAAAGCCCAAGAAACCAAGTACACTAGAAAGAGGGAGGGCAAAGGCAAGCCAGAGACAAGACATCATGAGAGACAAAGTGACATGAAACACTCTGATTCAAACATACACAAGACAAGGGAGGATGGCCAACAAAAGACCAGGACGATCCAGGGTTATGACAGTCTATCTGATATAACCCCAAGGAGTTATTCAACGTATGTCACAAACTATTCAAGTGGGACAGACCACACAAATGGAACAGTTGACAGCCTGCTCAACAAGTGTGAAGGAACGACAAATGACAGAAAACTGAACCAGTCATGTCAACCCTGGAAACTGGTACATGAACACACCCGAGCAACTCATTACTCATTGAACTTCGTGGACGAGTCAGAAGAAGGATCCAGCCGTGGAAAACATCACTCCCATGACACAGACATCAGTGCACCCAACAAGCGAGAAGAAGAAGAAACAAACCGCATAAGATGGGGTGATTCACTCGGACACCAGAAGGGGATCGGCAAAGGCACTTAGGACACCTGTGACAACGAGGGAAATGAGAGGAGACAATTAACATCATAAGAGTGGTGCAGAGACAAAAGGCCCTGGGATCCAACAAAAGAAATAAACGCTTGGCTATCAATCAATCGTTCCACTGTAGCAGCGCGAAAGACATGTCGAGAGACGTACCCCAAGAAATGTCCCAAAGATAGCTCCGACTCTAAGAGCAGTTTGGGGCACTCCTTGAAGCAAGGGGCTAGTCTCAGATATGAAGGCCTGAAGACCTGGAAGGTACGGTCATGGAGGAAGTCTGTAATCCAGTCAAGTGCACAGCCCCTCACCCCAAGGACCCAAAGTCATTCAAGTAGGAGGTCATGGGGCACAGTATCAAATGCAGCATTCAAATCTAGCAAAATTAAGGCTGCACCCTCGCCCTCATCAGCAGCTAATCTAAGGGATTCAGAGGCTAGACAAATATCGGATTTGTGCTGAACATAGGTGTAAACCCTGATTGAGTCTCATGAAGATTATTTTCTTCAATAAACTTTTTCAGCTGGAAGTTAAAATATTTTTCCGCCACCTTAGTGAAAAAAGGAAGTAGTGAGATGGGTCTCAGGTTTTCCGAGAGAGTAGGGTCAAGTGAAGGCTTCTTTAGTAAGGAACCACCATTGCATGTGTCCAGTCTAAAGGGACTCGGCCAGAGGCAAAGGAAAGGTTCAGTAAATTACATTAGCATCCTCCCCACGTAGCAACACGGCCGGTGAGATGGGATCAAGAGGAGAGACAGATTTCACTTTGGAGAGAAGTCTATGAGTCTCCGGAACAGTTAGAGCTTTGTTGTTGGAAAAACCCTCAGAGGGGACAGTATTCTCCAGCGGGGTGAATTTAAAATTCCTGCTTGATTCGGGAAAGGAATCATAGATATTATCAATCTTTTCAGAGAAATAGCGAGCCACTAAATTGCAATATTCACTAGTGGGAGGAGTGGTGACTGCAACACGCTCAAGAGAGGTAAGGCTTTCAACAATATGAAAGATCTCCCTGAATGAGCCCTTAGAGGATTCAATCTTATGAGTGTAGAATTTGGTGTGAGTTCTCTTAATATGTTTAAGATAGTTTTTTAGTGCTTCTAGGTATGTAATGTTATCATCTAACTTATAACCCCTCCTCAAAAGACGCTCTAAAATCTTGCACAACTTTTTTAAGCCAAGAAGTTCCTCAGTAAACCATTTCACGGTTGGATTGCAACGGGTTGCTGTTGCATTGCTTCAGAGGAGTTAAAGTTTCTAGAACCCTTGTTTGTGAGGAAGAGATTTTTTGATTGACAATCTGCGGACATGTGTTGGGTACAGGGGAGTTAAGAACCAGTTTGGCCATGATAGCAGCTGAGATAAAAAGACCATTTACGTGTTTTGTTGTTGGACATGGAACTATTTGGGGAGGTATCTGTGATCTGGGAAGGCAGAATGAAATGATCAGACAAGGCAACAGGGATCAGGCAAGTGATTTTCACAGACGCAGTTAGAAAAAATGGGGTCAAGGGTATTGTCTCCAATGGGAGTGGGATGTTGTACCAGCTGATTAAGTTCTAGTGTCTGCAAGGGTGTGCCTGTTTTGTCTTGGTGTCTTTTGTCTGTCTCTCATTATAATATTATTGTAATTTTTGTGCCTGTTTGTATGTGACTCTGTTTTCTGTCATTTTCATTAGTCTTTTGTGCCTGTGCCCTTGTTTTCTCCACCGTGCACGTTTCTCGCTGCCCTTTTCCCACCACTGCTCCCGCGCGGCCGCTCCCTCCTGCTGTTCCCACCTCCCAGCTGTGCTTCTTTCCCCCTTCCCTATTGAATGGTGGCTGCTGCTCGGGTGTATAAGCAGGACCCATGACCCCCTGGCCAGAGTCCTGCTCTCAGCCCAAGCAGCTCTGCTGTAGCCGCGCCTCCCGCTGCCCCAGACACCTCTCTCCCAATCAATCAATCAGTCATTTGTTAAGCGCACTGTATACCCGCGAGGGTCTCAAGGCGCTGGAGGGGGGAGGTGGGGGCCGCTACTGATCGAACAGCCAGGTCTTTAGTATCCTGCTGAAGGTCAGCAGGTCTTGGGCTTGTCGCAGGCTCAGTGGGAGGGTGTTGCATGTATTGGTGGCGAGGTGGGAGAAGGATCTCCCGCCGGTGGTTGTTCTTCGGATGCGCGGGACAGTGTTGAGTGAGAGGTCGGTGGAGCGTAGCTGGCGGTTGGGGGTGTAGAAGGAGAGCCATCTGTTGAGGTAGGCTGGGCCGGTCTTGTGGAGTGCCTTGTGTGCGTGGATGAGGAGCTTGAAGAATATCCTCTTGTTGACGGGGAGCCAGTGCAGGTTTCTCAGGTGGGGGTGATGTGGCCATGTCGTGGTACATCGAGGATCAGTCGTGGCGAGGCGTTTTGGATGCATTGTAGTCGATTGATGATCTTGGTCGGGGCTCCCACATAGAGGGCATTTCCGTAGTCGAGTCTGCTGCTGACGAGGGCCTGGGTGACTGTCTTTCTTGTATCTGTCGGGATCCATCTGTAGATCTTGTGGAGCATGCGGAGGGTGTTGAAGCAGGAGAAGGAGACGGCGTTGACTTGCTTGGTCATTGAGAGCGTTGAGTCGAGGATGATTCCCAGGTTGCGTGCGTGGTCAGTGGGGGTCGGGGCTGGTCCCAGGCTGGTCCCTGGTAGGTGTTCAAAGCCCTCCTCCACCCAC